>NC_057807.1:285997090-286029065 GCF_018294505.1 Triticum aestivum
AATATTATTGGCTAGTTGGCCGAAGGGCGGTTGAATCGGATTTGGGGGGAATTTTTGTGTGGGGGGGGGGAGGATTTTCGCGCGGTGGGCGGGGGAGTTTGGCGCATGGTCGGTTTCTCCAAGTGTAGTCCCACGTGTCAGTGAAGAGGCAAGCCGAAGCGTGTTCCATTTGTGTGAGCCGTGTGCAGGACCGAACGTGTGTGGGGTGCAATGCGACCGCGACAGGAGTGTTGTGAGTGTACCGCCTTTTTCCTTTTAAACTAGGTGCTTCGCCCCCTCAAAAAAAATTGTTGCTTCGCGCGATCCATCGATACTACTACTAGTAATCCAGTAATCCCGACTAAAACGGCGCGGCCGGGTCTTTTCCCGCGCGATATGCTGGGAGGTTGGCTTACTTGGGTTTTTTAGGACGAGTAATGCTACACCTACATAATCCCATTTACGTAATTAACGTAATGTGAAACGTGTGAGCTGTTGATTGTAGATTGGGGGAGGGAGGGGCCCACCACCATGAAAATCAGGGGAGGAGAGAGAGGCAATTTACGTTAACCCTTTCGTAGGTTCACGTAGATGTAGAAAGATGTGAAATGCGTGAATGTGTAGTGGACGTACTATTGGAGTGCCTAAGATAAATTGTGTATGTATAGACCCTATGTGTTTATTTTACTTCGCATGTTAGATTTGTCTCGGTTCGATAAAAAGCAGAGATGGTGATGATGGTGTGCCTGTCATCCTGCAATATAGGTCGTCCGATCTATATCTAACGGATAGGAAGGAAACTATGACAATTTACCCGCACTCCTCTCCACATTTGCAGATAAGGCTTTCCCTCGTTCATCCTTTTCTCCCACAAGATCTTGATCTTCCGTGCAATGCATGGGCATCTTGCTAGTACTCCTACAATATGTATATTATTGTGAAAGTTCATATACACCGACCGACATTAATGCAAACACGGCAGGTTTTCATTACATTTCGAACTTTTATAGGACACAAAAATAAAAGAAATCCGACCCTAAACCTATTCTACTGCGACGACCGACGTCCTCCATCTGCGATCTCTATGTATGGGGGCGGGGTTCAAGACCCGTGAAGTGAAGGTGCAGTCTCCGGCGAGGAAGAGTAGGACACAGGATACGAACCGGCCAGTTGGCACACCATGCCCTGCCGCCTCCCATGCCCTACTCATCCTCGGAGGAGTCCCCGACCTCGGCAGTGTCGGACATTGGACGGCGGCAAGTAGGACGCGTGGCTGACGGTGCTCCCGTCGTCGGCCGCCAGCGTGGCCACCGCTTGTGCGGTCGCGTCCGCGTCCGGCTACACCGCTATTGTGTCGCGAGAGGCGACTTGAGTGAGGGCGGCGACCTCGAGCTTCATCCTCGAAGACAAGCTCTCCCACAAAGCGTTCGCACTTGCGGTCATGGCGGATGTGGTGCCAGGTAGGAGGACGATGCGCTATGGTGTGGAGGTTAGTTGGGCGTTGCCGCTTTAAGTAGCGCATTCCGGTGAGGCCAAGCGTCCAGGTGCGTCATTAAGTCGCCGGAGTTGGTTCCTCGGGCACCGAGCCTCTTAACGACGACATACGAACAGACGGCATGAATGCGGGCAGCTGGCACCGGCTGGGAACGCATCGTCCGAGGGACGAGGGACGAGGGTTTTGGTGTGCCAGGGTAGTCAGTTGCGGTCGTGGCAACGTTGGAGATGCCCTTTGCTCACATGTGATCCCCGCATGTCATTGAAAAAGCAAGACGACTCGGCATGGTCTCAGGTCCAGAGGATGCAGTTGGCCGTGCTACACCACTCCGCGGACGCGTTGCGGCGCCCCGTGCATCCTCGACGAGCCGGGTGTTGGGGTGTGTTTGGAGTGTGGCCAAAGTGCACCTTACAAAAATTTTGGTCATGACCCAAAGATTGGTCTTTGTTTGGATGGTTGCCATTTTTTTGGCATGCCAATGAACTCTAGCCAACTCTAGTTCATTTTTCTTGCCAGTGTCGGCCAAATCATGGGCAACCAATACCTCAACCAAAATTTTGGTCATGACCCAAAGATTGGTCTTTGTTTGGATGGTTTCCATTTTTTGGCATGCCAATGAACTCTAGCCAACTCTAGTTCATTTTTCTTGCCAATGTCGGCCAAATCATGGGCATCCAATACCTCAACCAAAATTTTGGCTACCCAATGCTTTGATGGGGCAACCTTGGGCACAAACCAAACATACTGTTGGTTGTGCCACAACACTAACGCCACCCTCGGCACACTGAAACCGACCGTGTGTAGCGACGATATGAGCGTGTCGCTCACCGCGGTCGCCGTGTCTAGAGGCGGTGCTGGAGCTGCGCCCCGTTGTTGGCCCCAACGACCCACATGAACGGTTGTCGGTGGCGAGGAGTTCGTGGGCCAGCTCCTCCATTGGACTAGTCTGCGCTACATCGTCCCGACGGGTGTGCCCCACATGTCGGTTTCCCTGTTTTCCCAGCCATATTCGAGTGTCAGTGCTCCGCGTTGTGCATTAGGCCTTTCACTATGTAGTCCAAGCGAGACAACTTATTGTTTATTTGAGCCGTTCAAGTATAATCATGTGGCGTTTGCTTATTTATCATTCCTCTCCAACCCTCTTCTCCATCGATCATGTCGCCCTCCAGTCGAGTCCACCCTCCCGCATTCCTCATTTGAACATTCCGCCGAGTATCATTCGCATGTACCCACCCTAGTCCTCTTCCAATAGATCTCCGGACCCCGAGATGAAATCGAGAGGGAACGAAGGCGGATTCAAAATTTTGAACCGGTGATCATAGCATCCGGAAATCATATATAAAGGGTATTCAATGTTTGTTTCGTTTTTGAACGTACAATATACTCCCTCCTATCCATTCTAGTTTATATACTATGGATGTGAAAATTATATCATTGGAAACTCCTTTCACATACGAATTTGACCGTATGCTTTGTGTAAGTTGCATGACATATATTATTACTCTAACATTTGGTCAAAGTTAGCCTCGAAAAACGCATTAGGCCCTGTATAGTAAATGGAAGGAGGGAGTAGTAGTGGAAGTGGATCCTCTGACGTAGGTATCCCTGCCTTACCCTCCCTTTTGGTCACTTACTGGCGGACCCCATGCTTGCTAGGCCCCGCATGTCAGTTACTCAATGGGTTCGGCCACGTCAGGGGATCCTCATCTGTAGTATACTCCTCTGTTTTTTATTTACTCCGCGTAAAACGGAGGGAGTGGTAGTATAATAAATGACGCGGGCGAGGGAGGGGGAGGGACGTCGGTTTGCTCTCAACTATGGTCCCACAAGCGAGCGAAAATGCAAGACGAAGCGCATTCCATTCGGTGAGCGACATGGAGGGTCCAGTGTGTCGGGCTGCAACGCGAACGCGACAAGAGCGATGTACAATCAAAATCGATTGACCGGTCGTCACCGGAACCACTATTCACACCAGAACCTTCGCTGCTCGGCCTACGCCAGCCACTGCCCTAAAACCACACCTAATCTCCAGCCCATTCCCCCACCTTTCGATCCCCTAGACCGCATCAAGTGTCCCCTAGTTCGCCGGAAAGCCATGGTGCACCGCAAGATCACTTACTACAAGATGCTGATGCCGGAGCGCCGCGCAGAAATCGCGGCGGCGGTCGGCGCCACAGACCTCCATTCCCAAGCTCGCTTTGCGGCGGGACAATCCCCGAGTTCTCTGGAGCCAAGCTACGAGGAGGAGGAAGCCGATCCAATGTTCATGGCGGAGGTCGCAGCGCAGAAGGCCCCCGATGGGTATGAGATGATGGACATTGACTTCGTGCCAGCGTCCGAGTCCCACATGGTGCAGGCAGACCAGCGGTTCAACATGGCGATACTAAAGGAGGACCGGGAGGCAGAGGCTCAACTCGACGCGGAGCGCGCGCATGCCACTGCCATCGAGGCTCTCCTGCAAGCGGAACCGGATGTCGTGGATGTGAACTGGGCGTCGGAGGCTCAACTTGAGGCGAAGCGCGCGGATGCCGCTGCCATCGAGGACCTCCTGCAGGCGGAACCGGACGTCCTGGACTTGAACCGGGCGGCAGAGACTCGACTCGACGCAGAGTGCACGGATGCCGCTCTCATCGACACCCTCCTGCAGGCGGAACCGGACGTTCTGGACTTGAACCGGGCGGCGGAGGCTTGACTCGACGCGGAGCGCGCGGATGCCGCTGCCATCGAGGCCCTCCTGCAGGCGGAACCGGACGTCCTCGACTTGAACCGGGCTATGCTCTCGTCCGTGCAGAGCGTCCGCATGCTCCGCTTGAACGAGTAGCTGGAGGCCGAGGACAACCATGGTGCAGAGACACACGTTGGCAGCTACGACTGGTTCGCGCCGGCAGCCAAAGACGACGAGGCCGTCTCTTTCTGCGAGCGGTGGTAGTTTTTCTTTATGTTGTTGTTTTTATGGTTCTTTTGCTGTGTAAAAACATATATTTGTTATGCAAGTCGCCTGACTTGGGCCAGTCTACCATTTCAGGCGGTTGGATGAATATCCTACGTCTCCTAACCCTTCTTTCCTTCTTCCTCACCTCTTCTTCTTCCCCAACAGACCACCGCACGGGCCGTACGGATAATCCCCAACATGCGGTTGGATAAACATACTCTATGAACGAAAATTATGTGTCAGCGATAGGATGGCTAAGTTTGGTTTGTTCACATGCGACAGCACGTGTCAGTGAGGGTGCGTTCCCTTGGTTGGGTTTGCGGCGTGCAGGAGCGACTGTGTGAGGGTGCGGTGCGACCGCGGCGTGTAGGAGCGACCGTGTGAGGGTGCGGTGCAACCGCGACAGCCGTGCACAAGTGTACCTCCTTCTCATTTTGAAAACTTTAGGCAAGCTTGGCAAAAAATGTGTGGCGAAGTTTGGCAATGCAAGGCCTAGACCCAAACAGGATAAGTATGTACGTACTAGGACTACTAGTGTTAAAAAAGAAAGGCGGGGTTTTCCTTCGCGGGATTTAATCGATACAAATCCTTGTTTCACGTGTCAATTAATGCGTATTTTTTTCTCCAAAGACCAAAGAGCTAACCATCTCACTCCTCATCGCTTGATTAATGCAGCGCCATGCAAACCAACCTTCTCACTTCCGCATGCATGCAGGGGATATTAATGTCCTTGGTTGCTAGTACGAGGCAAACCCCATCAATTTTGCCTCGATTAGTGTTAGTGGCCTTTTGCAAATTGGAATTTTGATATACTGTCCTTGTGTACAAAAAAATGGAGGTAATAACTATATTTGACTTCCTTCCCCATTGGGGTGACGTCGACGATATCTTTTTTTGTGGTTTGGCGAAGTGCGTTCGACGGAGAACACCATTGAGGGAGACCACGGTAATTCATTCGCAAGTGCCGGCTGCAAGCCAAGACAACCACCTTATTTGCATCCAGGAAGTCCGCTGAACCAAAGGACTTGTACTACTAGGAGTACTAGTGCAGTGAGATGGTTTCTCGAAGAAGCCGATGGAGAAGTGGAGTCAGCGAAGAGTGAAATGATGGTTGCTTCGTCCGTGCTTTTGTGATTTGACGCCTCACTGCTTTGTGATTTGTGATAGAGGGGACAGGGGAGTAGACTTTGTGCTCTATACTGTACTACATGCGTCCAAGCATGGGAGAAAGAGGAGAGACGTTGCATTTTTCTATTCCTTCAATCAATCAATCAGGGAGCTTCAATTCCATCTTTTTGGCTTTGGCAACACCGTCCATAATGGTTCCTACGATGCCAAAAGCTATTTTCACATTTGGCTACACATTGTGGATGCCCTTAACCGTACCACTTGGTTTTGCTCCTGGGTGCTATCTATACAAATCTCAATTATCGTGATCTAAGAAATTATAGAATCAAGATTAGTAAAAAGGAGGTGATTTTGCCGCGCGGATGGCGGGGGAGGTTTCTTATTTTCAGAGGACGTTGTCCTGGCGGTTTGCTAACATGCGGTCCCACGTGTCAGTGCTTTACCAAGCCGATCCACGTCCCACATGAGGCAGAACAACGGCAGAAGGAACACGTGGTTAAGTTGAAGAAGATGAGGGAGAAGCGGATTCAGCAACGAGTGAAATGATGGTTGCTTCGTCCCTCCAACTTCTTTTTTTAGCATTATTACTTCGTCCCTCCAACTTAACTGCGGGAAAGGTGCAGCTTTGTGATTTGAAGCCTCATTGCTCATTACTATGCCGGCGCCATGACTGGGGTGCTTCACCCCGGCTGCTCTGCACTGTATTCCGGTATGGCACGTGGACCCGGTAGCTTGATATCCCACATGTCGGCGAAAGGGACTAGAAGATTTATGAAAGCAAGCGCTCCACTCTTACGACGGAGGAGTAGACGACATGACGGCCCAGTGAACTGTCACTTGTACTGTATAGTACTATAGTTTTGTTGTTTCGCACGATCCATCGATACAAACCCGATTAAACAGGAAAGGGCAGGATTTTTCCCGCGCGGTAGATGATACTGGCCATACATTTCAAAGGCAATTTTAATGTATGCAAACTGAATAATTATAAGTAACAATATGATATCTAGCAAAACTAAAAACACATATGATTTACTGTGTTAGAGTGTAGTAGTAGTGTTGTATTGCATAGTTGTTAGATGTAACATGCGAGAACGTGTAGAGATGTAGTTTTGGAGGGACTATAGAGAGAAAAGCGTAATACGGTCACCGAACTTCAGAATAAGCTGATGACGGTCACTATATACGTTTTGCGGTGATTATACGGTCACTTGCTCACGGTTCAGCATCGGATTGCACTCTGTTGACCGGCCAAATAGTCTGCATGGCGCCATGTTGACTAGTTAAATTGACCATGTTCCTTGTGGGTCCCACCAGTCAGTTTGCATAGGGAAAATGTCAGATAAACACAAATTTACGCAGGCACGACAAGACTCCAACCCGTGCGCGGGAATCACCTGGTTGTGTATGTGTCTGTCAGGGCCTGATGTGTGCGCATGCATGTGTAGGTTGAGCACTTGAGCGTGAGAGTGTGTGTTGGTCGTGTGGTGTACTAGTGTGTGCATGCATGCGTGCGTGTGTGCGTGTGAGTGTTGCGTGCGTGCGTGGCTGCGTGTGTACGTGTGAGTGTTGCGTGCGTGCGTGGGTGCATGTGTTTGTGTGAGTGTTGCGTGGATGCAGTTCGTGTGCATGTGTGCGTGTGTGTATAATCACCACACCAGCTCCTGTGTGTTAAAACAAACGGCTCAGCATACCAATACAAGGCCACCTTGTCCGCTGTGCCCGCGGTCATGACTTCGAACCACCGTCCAAAATTTTTTTGTCGTTTGTTTTCATTCTTACTAGCAAGATGCCCGTGCGTTGCACGTAACATCAAGATGCATTTGTTTGACTAGTTTATCTTGTGAGAGAAAAGGATGAACGAGGGAAGGCCTTATTTGCAAATGTGGAGAGGTGTGTGGGTACCTTTTTGCAAAATTGTCATAGTTTCTTTCCTATCCGTCAGATATAAATCGGACGGCCTATATTGCAGGATGGCAGGCACACCATCATCACCGACTCTGTTTTTTATAAGAGTGTATTTTATAAGAGTGTAGATGTAGAGTAGATACAAGTCGACAGGTGGGCATGATGGCAGTGAGATAATGTGATGCAACACTAGAGGTGCCACGTGGAGCGTTTAACTGGTCAACTAGTCATGTCATGAGCAAATACAGAGTTGTATGGTGAGCCCGTGACTGTATAATTACCACTAGACGTAAATGGTGACCGTAATGAGTGGATTCTGAAGTCCAATGTACGTATCATGCTTTCGCTTCAAATACAATGATCATCATTGCATATATCGCGAGAGAAAGATGAAACATGCGTGAATTTTCTGGGGGCTTACTTTTACAGGACCTGGAGATAGTTTTGTGTGCATACGTGAAAGGGGCATACAGGGGGGTACGCGATGGAGAGAGGATGCTCTTCATTTCTCTTTATTATGACTAACTTTGTATATAGTATAAAAATATACAAATTCACAGTGCGGAATAAATATCATTGTGGGCACCATGCAATGCAAATTAGCGTTCGTACTCCTCCAAATAACTTTGTAATGTTGTATATATGTAGAAACTCTAAAATAATTTTTTGGCCACACTTTATTCAAAAGGAATGTTGTATGCGAAATAAATGTGAAGAGAGGGCTTTTTAGATCAATGGGGTACGTGATGTAACATGTGTGAATGTGTAGTTGATGCATTTGGCCGGGCCTAGAGAGGTATGTGTGTGTATTACGTATTCGAGAGAGGCATGGATAGAGGGGCCGACGGGGGGGGCGTGGGAGAGATAGCACGAGAAATGAGAGTGGTCTAGAGAGAGAGAGACGAATATGACATCACAACGAGAGATTCCATTCCCTTGAGTGTGTATATGCAAGGGGGAGGGAATAGAGGCACTAGGAGAAAATTTCTGTGTGTGTGGTGTTTGTGTTGGTACGTGTGGGTGTGAGAAGATAATGAGACGTGGGGGCAGAGGGTGTGTCACCACGTGAGGTCCGGTGGGTCGAGGTGAGGCCCTTCGTTCGGTTCCGTCTTGCACCACATTGGTCGGCCCGTGACGCATTTAGGAAGACCCATGGATGACTAGTCGTACAAGACAAAGATATCAGAATTGTGAAGGACTCTGTGTCCACCGACAAAGCCGGCTAGGATTTGTAACCCTAGGTTCTCGGACTAAGGTAACCCCTTTATCTCTGATATTACTATTCATCCAACCTAACTTTAAGGGGCATCCTACAAAATGCTCAGCTAGAATCATACTCGTCGATTAGGAAGAGAGGTGTGAGACAATGCGTGAGAGACAGGCCTAAAGATAATGTGCGTAGATGAGACACGTAGGCAGGTCCATGTATATAGAAAGGGTCGATGGGGATTGTGCGTGTGTATGTTTGTGAGAGGAAGAGTGCTTGTGATAAAGGTTAGTGAAACAGTTGTAAATGGTTACGAGAGGGAGGGAGGGTTATATCTAGAGCATGTGTGCGAGAAAGACACCTCGGGAGAGAGTGTGTGAGCATGTGTGAGAGACCACCGATGGAGAGTGAAACTACATGTAACAGACTGTTGTACACATTGACTAAAGATATAAATTGTATCCAAATATTAGGATGGGATCATGATATTTGCAATTCGCGTAAGGAGCGGTCATTGATCCATCATACATCTAGATTCTATCGAATTTGAGCATGTCTATGTTATTAATCGACACAATTGATCCACATAGTTAGTATTTTGAACTCCAGACAATGCATCACTTTAGCAATCGAATATAAACGTGAGTATAGTTCATGTTGTGTGTGTAAAGCACATTATACATACAAAAGTTACACAATGAACATTATAAATAGCTACATATGAACTAGCATACATTTGAATTCAACTTAAGGTGGTTTAAAAAATCGAATTCAACATGAAGTCCATTCAATTATTTGAATTTGATATCATGACATTTGTAAACCATACCTAAATTATGGGGGCACCAATCTTTGTTCTGATTTTGTACATAATAGCATATGTAGTCGTGTACAAAACAGATTCAAATTTAGCTCCTCCATTCCAAAATAATCATAGTTATAGGATTTTCAAGTGTCAAAATTTCAAAAAGAATCGGATAATTTAATGAGGTTTTCAAACATACAAGGTCAAATATAACGTTGTCTATTTAGGTCAATCCTCATAGTTCAAGAGTACTCTAAACGTGAATGCTTGTGTTTCAAAATTTCGAACGAAGCGCCAAAAGAGCCTCTACTCGCCCGAAACCGCGTGAGACCAATGTTTGGTAGTACAAGGAAATTACTTTTCTAATAACTCCGACCCATTAAACCTACCGGCCCGACGTCCAAAGGTTTAAACCGGGGTAGGTTTGTAGCTTCATCTAGACGCCACGCAACCGCCTCTGAAAAACATTCATACACAATGGCCGCCTAAGCACACATGCGTGCGGCTGAAATTGCTCCTGCCCACTATTTGGGACACCTGGGATTACCATCCTACCCCTGACCCGCAGTAGGTACGAAATTTAAGAGGGGGGCAAAGTTTGTACTTTCCCCAAATTTCAAACAAGCGCGTCCCATCTTCTGTTCAAAAAAGCCAAAAACAAGCGTGTGCCAGACCGAAACATGGTTCCCCCCCACCCATATGATTCCCCATTCGTACTCCGTGGGTGCCAAAACTACCTCTCCACCAGCCGCGAAACCCCGGCGTCCTCTGTCCGCCACCCCATCCCACCCATCAACCGCCGCCCTCCTCCATCACACTGGAGCCGATACCCCGACATCGTCGTCCACCGCAACCTCAACCGCAACGCCCTTCACGGCTAGTAGTTGAAGCTGAGGCCGAGTCATCCATACCCGAGCCAGTTCAACCACGTCGTCCTGCGCCTCACCGCTGCCGCTCCAACTTCGCCACCCTCCACCATACCAGAGTTGTTCCTGCTAGGCCGTCCTTCGCCGCCTCGGATCTGCTTTCCCTCCGCCGACATACGACCACGGCAACACAGTCAACAATTTGGCCATGGGTTCGTCCAAGCCTGCACCCTCCAGAACATCGGTTTCCCCGGTAAAAAGAAGAAGATCGGCTCGACATGTGGAGGTTACCACACTGGCAACCAAAAATGGTACTCCTCTTCCCTTATTCGTGCAAATCTTATGTCTCTGCTTGCACGGTATTCATCCCAAAGAAGACACTAGTTGACTGCTTCTTCTTGATACTAGATGTTCCTAGTAACTCGTGATGCACAAGGTTTCTCCTCATATACTATTTCACCTTAGCTAGAGGACCGTCGCCCCCCTAAATTTTAGTTTCTGGCCAGTTGATTCCCAATTAACGGAAGCATTCCCCGACGTAATAGGCGCTAGTACGCCTATTACACCGGGGAAGCAGCGCCTTGGTGTTTACCTTAGAGGCGTGTGCGGCCTAGAGCTACTGGCGCCCGATCTGGAGGTCGGCCGGGATTAAAGGGATGGCCTGGGGGTGCTGCCAAGCACGACGGTGGTGTGAGGTCGAGGGGAGGGCGGGGCGGCGGAGGCAGGGGTCTGGGCCGGTAGTCGCTGGCGGTTCGAGAAAGATCGTCAACAGTGACTAGCGGGAGGTAGACGAAGGCCATCTGCCTGTCCCTTATAGATCGGACGGTTCATTAAAAAAATCGACTGGCCTATTTATTTTCAGTCGACTGTTATCTTAGATATGACCACATGTGGTGGTGTGCTGGAGGAGTACCTGCATTTCCTTTTCTCATATATTACAAAATCATACGGAGTAGAATCTAATTTTGTTTGCCATGCAATGTTGTAGAGCTATCATATGTCTCATGTCATTTATTTTTCATCCACCTGCTATCTGCTACTTTTATAGTGCACTAGTTCTGCACACACTTCACCCATACTCTCACTATTGTGTTTTTATGCAAGGGTATTTCAGAGTCTGCCGAAAGAGAAGCAGCAAAGAAAAGAGAGAAGTCGTGCCAGCTTTCTTCGCGGCTAGGCACGACACGTTACAGCGCTATAAAGGGTGCAGTGTCAGCAGATGGAGACGGTAAACGTAGCTCTGGAGTTGATGACCTCGCTCGCAATGAACCAGCATCCCAGGTGCTTGCTTTAACTTCGGGGTGTCATATGTGGTTGCATGTTCCATATGGTGTCTAGGTTGTATTCGAAAGGCCGAAGTCGGTCTTTGATAAAGAAAGATATGTTTTACATGAACCACCATCCCGTGAGCACCAGAAGACAAATAGCTAGTCGGGGTACTGGCCGAGCCAGTGACAAGCCCAGCAAAGATAGGCATCACCTGGAAGCCAACTAAAAAGTTGCGATGGTGGCGAAGTAGCCCGCCTCCCACCAGGCTCTCAGGTCCTAGATGATCATGCTCACCACTCCAGTCGAATGTCTAGCTTGTATTGCTTCCAATTTGGTTAAATTGCATCTGCTTAGCTTACACATTATACCTTTGAATATGACATGCCTTTCTGTTTTTGGTACACACTAGTACATTTGTGTATTAACCATGTTATTACATCAAACTAATGTTCTTGTGTATCCCTCATCAATCACTTATGATGAGGCAGGCAGGCAAGGGGACTACTCCTCATTTAAAGAATGCAGCGTCAGCCTCCCGACATGATTCTCAAGAAATATAAATGCTAGATGAAGATAGTGAACGTAGCTTTGTAGTTGATTACAGCATTTCCCCTACACTAGCATGGAAGGTGCTTGCTCTAACTTGGCAGCGTGATATGTGGTTGCATGTTGCATATGGTGTCTAGATTGTAATTCTTCCAATCTGGTTAAACTGCATGTGCTAGTCTGCTTAGCTTATACATTATACCTGTTAATATGACATGCCTTCATGTATTTAGTACATAGTACATCTGTCTATTAAGCATGTCCTTACATAAAACTATTGTTTTTTTGTATCCCACATCAATCAATATGACGAGACACCTTTAGTATATGCAGTGCGATATTAGTTGCATCTTTCATATGATTTATAGCATGCGCTGCTTCTAATTTGTTGAAATTCCATTTATGATGGGACGCTTTTAACTTGGCAGAGTCATATTGGTTGCATCTTTCATGTGGTGTCTAGCTTGCATTGCGTCTTATTTGTTGGAATGGTTTCTGCTTAGTTTACACAAACAGTTGTGAACATGCCATGCCATCCTGTTTTTCGTACATATTCCATCCTGGTATCATGTGTTTGCCTTACATCAAAGTAGTGATTGTCAGTATCATGCATGAATGAGTTCTGAAGAGATAATTTTATTGCTTTTTCTTGTTGATTTTACTTGACAATTCAAAATCAATAAAGCGGAAGGAAGTTAGCAAGGCAGCGGATAAAGGTGCTCCTTCCGAACGGAGGGCCTCTACAGTTTCTACTCCTCCACACCCCCAAGATGATTTCCAAGACAACACATGCATAGACACTCAACAAAGTTGTGTTTATGATGAGCACGTCTCCCCTAGTGCAGCATCACCGGTGCTCCATCTAACTTGGCACTGTTATATGTGGTTGCATGTTATGTGTGATGTCTAGCTTGTATTGCTTCTAATTTTGTTGAATTCCATCTGCTTACTTTACATATTATACTTGAATAAGACATGTGTTCCTGTTTCTAGAACATACAATATCTGTCTATCACACCATGTTCTTACATCAAATTACTATTGTTGTGTAACCTGCAACAATCACTTATCATAAGACACGTTTGACTTCGGAGTGTGATATAGGTTACATATCACATTCTTTTCTAGCTTGTACTACTAATTTGTTGAAATGGCACTTATGACGAGATGGTTTTAACTTGGTAGAGTGATATTCGTTGCATCTTTCATATGGTGTCTAGCTTTCATTGCTTCTAATTTGTTGAAATGCCTTCTCCTTAGTTTACACATCATAAGCTGTGAATATGCAATGCTGTGAATATGCAATGGCACTAATGACGAGAGACCTCTAACATGGTAGTGTGATGTTGTTTGCATCTTGCATATGATTTATTTCTTGTACTGCTTCACATTTGTTTAAACGCCATTTATGATGAGACACTGTTAACTTGGCAGAGCGATATTTGTAGCATCTTTCATATGGTGTCTACCTTCCATTGCATTGCTTCTAATTTGGTGAAATGTCTTGTTCTTAGTTTACACATCATAGTTCTGGTTATCTCTTCCGTCCTGTTTTTCATACATATTGCATCCTCCTATCATGTGGTTGTCTAACATCAAAGTTCGGTTCGTCTGCATCACGCATCAATTTGTTCTGAAGAACTAAATTGTTATTCGTTTTTCTTGTCGGCTTGACTTAACATGGCACAGAGAAAGAGGAAGAAACACAGAATGGCAGGGAATGAGAAGCAGATGAATCCTGCAGATTCTGCTGGTACTGATGGTACAATAGAAGGTCAAAGTCCAGCGGAAAATTCTACAAGCACGGCATCCCATGCTACACGAGCTGCAAAAAAAGCCAAACAGAAACAAATAGCTGCCACCAAATAAGCAGAGACAGCCCTAATTCTTGCAACACCTACCACAGTACTACCAGCTGCACGACTTACTCATGCGTCAACTGAGCTAGCAGCACGTTCCCAAGCTCCCTTGCCACCCGACACTACTTCCCAAGCACTCTTGACACAAGATGAGTTGGCAATATCAGATGAACCTTGTGAGCTTCAATAGTAAGAAGGTAGTTGTTGGAGTCAAGTTACAATTGCATGCTTCTTTATATGTAGTCTCACAGTTTGATGTACACTAACACTTCCTATGTTCGTTGTTGGACCAGCACCTAGGCGCAAGAGGAAATAAACATCAGGGATATTGCTCGATAGGTTAACTAAATCTAGAGGAGGAAGAATGGAGATCCGTTTTGAGGCAGGTTTAAAAAGGCCACGTGATGCTACAGAGTCAGCCAAGTTAGTATCAGAGGCAGCGGTTGTCGTTAGGTGTCATGTACGTATCCTCCCAACATGGATTCAGTATAGGAATGACAAAGACGAAACCCAGTTCAACACCTTCCTCGACCATTTATCTGTAAGTATGGTTATGTATGGAAACTAGTAATATCGTCTTGCTCTGTCCCATACTTTCTAGGTTGCTGATAATGAGACTCCCATAATTTTCAACATGTGAGGTTCAAGTTGGATAGCCAAGATGATGCAACCAGACAATATTGCACCCATGTTTTCAAGTCTGCTCTGCGACAGTATCGGTATAACTTGAGGAAAACTCACTTTGAAGGCAAGGCTAATAGTGAACTTTCCCAAACATCTCCAGTGGAAAATATATCGGATGAAGACTGGAGGGGCCTTGTTAAACACTGGTCTGATCCGAAGTATCAGGTACATTATATATATGTGATCAGATCACATGTTGAAGTCCTATTTACGCATGTGCCACACAAATCTATCTTCTTGTAGGTGAACTGTTCAAAGAACAAGGCCAACCGTACGAAAGTGAAATTCCAATAGATGACAGGACCTTGTAGCTATATTGCACACTGTGAGGCTCTTGTAATTAGTTGTTGTTTCTCTCTTTTCGCTGTACCATATTATCAGATCTATATTGACTTGTTAGAAATGAAGAGGAAAGCCCGCAAGGACCAAAAAGTACCTGAACCAAATGTTGTGTAAATCTTCAAGGACTGTCACACCAGCAAGAACAAGGGCATGACTACACCAGTCAAATCCACTGTTGTAAGTCCTTAATCCTCATGCCTTTTAACTACTACTTACTCTGACTTGTTGAAAGTGCAATCATGCCCTTAATCTTATTTTGATGTTGATGACAACATGCATTTTTGGAACTAATCATGTTATCAAGTATATCTCAGGATTATGTTTCAAGTGCTATGTGTGTGGATCATGACTACAAGCAAAGAGGTATATATTACTCAAGAGCGGAGAATACAAGACAAATGGCCTTGGCCCTTTATTTTCATTTTGTTCTTGAGTATAGGGATCCCGCACTATTAAGAGGGGACCGTTGGATAGCGTGAAAGACTTGCTCAAAGTACACAAAACACTTCTTCTATCATCTTTTTAGTTTTCATCATGTGTGCACAGTCTATTTTGTGTCTGTGAACCTGCTGGACTAGCCTTCACAACTGACCGGACTTCCGGTGCTCACCGGACGTCTGGTACATCACAAACAGAACACTTATTAACGGATGTCCGGTTTCTCCGGACGTCCGTTACATCCCAACAGAACATATATTAACGGATTTCCGGTGTCACCGGACGTCCAGTCAGCGGTTGGCTGCTACTCTCCGGACGTCCGCTACCTGTGTTGTGTTCACGGTCAGATTTGTACTCCAGCGAGCGGACGACCGGTTGCCCGACCGGACATCCGGTCCGATCTGTGTCACCGGTCGTCCGGTACCCACCAGACGTCCGGCAGACCCTGTGCAATAAGTGACCAAACGGCTAGTCTTTCCCCACCTCCTATATATACACCCTTCCCTCCCACGGGATAGGGTTGACCATTCACTTTGAGCCTCACAAGAACACTCCTCACTCTCTCTCTCATTCATCCACACTAAATCCTAGATTCCCAAGTGTTCTAAGAGCATTTTGAGAGAAGTTCTTCAATCAAGTGATAGATCCACTTCTTCCCCTTCTTTGCACCAAAGGAATTCGTGACTTGAGCAAGTTTTGAGCATTTCCCCATCGGTCTTGTTACTCTTGGAGGTTGGAGACTCCTAGGCGGTAGGAGTCATTCGGAGAGGAATCGAACTTTGTGATTGTCCTCGGAAAAGTTTGTGAGGGTTTGGAGACCACCCCAAGGTCTACCACTAGTGGTTGAGAAACGCCTTCGTGGTGTTGTATCAAAGGGAGAATAGGGTGAGCCTTCGTGGCGTAGGTGTGCCTTCGTGGTAACATCCGCCCCTCTAACGGTGACTAGCTTCCCTCCAAGGAAGTGAACATCGGCATACATCCTCGTCTCCCGGAGTTGCAGTTATTCCTAACCCTAACTCTATACTTGTGGTTACTTGTTGTGATTGCACTTACTTACATCTTATTGTGCTTGCTCACTTATATGCTTGTGTTACTTGCCTAGTACTTTGCACTTACTAGCAATTGTTAGGCTCACCTTCATATTCCATTCTATTGCCTAAAATTGCTTAGTAATAATTAAAATTTGTAATTGTACCTATTCACCCCCCCCTCTAGGTCCATCTCGATCCTTTCAATTGGTATCAGAGCCTCGTGCTCTATTCTTGTGGCTAAACGCCCTAGAGCGGGATGAACTCGGATGGGACTCCCCTGGTTGTAGATCCTAAGGATAAAGGTGAGGCTTCCTCTGAAGTCAAGACCTTTACGTCGAAGGATCTAGAACGGGCCCTTGCTAAGCAAAAAGAGGAGCATGATGCTTCTCTTGAGGCCTTGGTCCAAATGAGATTAGCCACGTTGTCCACGGTGCTTGCACCACTCTCGGGTGGTGCTGCTTTGAGGCCAACTGTGCCTACTCCATCACTTGGTCAACAACCTCCTAGCAATGAACACGCCAGTGTTCCTTGGCTTTATGCAAGACCTCAGGTTGAGAAACCAAGATATAACCCTCAAGGCAAACCTCCTTTACTAAGTGCCACTTCCGATTTTGCCTTGTGGAGAGTTGCTATGCAGGATCATCTTCGACATGGAAATGACGAGATGCTGGAAATCTTGGAGTATGGCTATCATGTGGTTGATCCAAAGAACCCCACACCAAGAGAAATATATGACAAGAACCTCAATGACACTGCTATCATGTGTATAAGGAGAGGCATGGATGAAAAGCAAAGGAGACTGTTCATACACATCACAAGTGCCAAGGAACTATGGGAAAGTATCATACGATCCAAGACTGGCACCTCTACCCTCCGGAGTGCTCAATATGAAATTGCCAAGGGGCAATTCCAAAACTTTTGTATGGAGAAAGATGAAACCCCCAATCAACTCCATGAGCGCCTCATGACTCTCACTGCCGATATTGAGTCGTGTGAGTGTGACAAGACACAAGATGGATTCGACATGACTAAGATATTCCTTGTGGATAAATTGCTTCATGCTCTTGCTCCATATCACCATCAAATGGTGTGGGACATAAGACAACATCATACTTTCAAGCAAATGACTACAGATGACATCATATCCACCTTTCAACTATTTGAAGAGTCAAAGGCTAATGCCACAAAACATCTTGCCATGCATGGTTCCACATCATCAAAGGTCAATCTTGCATTGAAGGCCAAGCATGTATGTGAAGATGAGCAAAGTGAAGAAGAAGAAGAAGATGATGATGATGAAGATGGTGATGAGATTGAATCCGATGAGGGCCCGTCATATGAAGACATGGCTCTCTTTGTCAAGAAGTTTAGCGCGGGAAAATTCAAGGGAAGATTCCAAAAGAAGAAAGTAAGAAAATGCTACAACTGTGAGGAAACCAACCACTTCTCAAATGAGTGCCCTTATGAGAAGAGAGAAGATAGACCAAGGTTTCCCAAGACCTTTCCTAATAAGAAGTTGCCAAATCCTTTGAACTCCAAGCTCAAGAAGAGAGATGGGAAAGCAATGGTTGCTCAAGAAGAATCCGATCCGGATGATGTTAGTGGTGTTGCCGGAGTTGCTCAAGATTCGCAAAACACATTGAGGCTAGTCAATAAGAGTGGTGAAGTTGTCACCTACAACTACATGAAGGATTACAAGGGCAACACTCACAAGTGCCTCATGGCGAAGGCCGTGGTAGAAGATGGAGAGGATCAAAACTCTCCTGACAAGGTCAAGGTAACCCCACGATCAAACCCTCCTCTTCTCACTCCTCCTATTTCTAGTGATCAGTATCTTGATGCGGAGGATAGTTATGAGGATGATGATCTAAATGATCCTATGCTTGCTAAACTTAATAAATTTATGTGCTCCCTCAAAGAAAAGAAGCTCACTATGTTTTGTATGCTTATGGAGATGGTGAGTAAGCACACCATCACCATTAAGGAACTCGAAACCCTCGTCACCGAGGAAAAGGAAAAATGTGAAATCCTTGAGCGGAAAGTCCAATATGAGGAAACACGAAATGATGAACTATGCTTAAAAATTGGCACAAATATTGATGTTCATACTAAAGATCTTGCCTCCTTGAAAAAGGCTATTGGCTCTTGTGAAGAGTTTATGAATGATAAAAGTAAGCTTGTGAAGTCTCATGCTTCTCTCTCTAAGGATTGTGAGCTTCTATCCATGTCCCTCAAGACTAAGGAAGAAGAGCTCACCCTTCTTACAAAGAGTTTTGAGACGCTCAAACTTACTTATCTTGAAACTCTAGCTAAGGCCTATTCATCTCCTATTATAAATGTTGATGCTTGTTCTACTAACTCTAGTAGTGATCTAGCATCTATTCTTGAGGAAAATCGTTTTCTCAAGGCTCAAATTGAGAAAGGGCTCATGACATGTGCTCAAGGGCAAAAGAACCTTAATGAGGTGTTGAGCCAACACAATGAAGTGTTCGCCAAAGAGGGACTCGGGTTTGACCCAAGCACAAGCAAGAAGAAGACATTCTCTCAAAAGTGCACCACTCCTTTGAAAGAAACTTTTGTACGAGAAGGACACAAGGAGAAAGGTAAGGTTGCTAGTGAGAAGGCCACAAGGGGCATGCCCACTCTCAACAAGCCAAAAGAGTTCATGCCTCCATCCTATGTACTTCGTAAGACTAAGGATGGAGAAGTTTATGCAAAGTTTGTTGGTCCTCGAAATGCATTTCGGTTTTATGCTATTTGAGTCCCTAAGACCCTTGTGACTAACTTGAGAGGTCCCATTGCAAGATGGGTGCCTCTAATCAAGTAATAATTGTGTGTAGGTTGCCTTCCCCGGTGGAGTAAAGTGGGTGATTGATAGTGGATGTACCAATCATATGACTGGAGATAGCAAATTGCTCTACGATTTCATGGAAGCTATTCAACCATTTATGAGCATTATGTTTGGTGGAGGATCAAAAGGACAGGTACTTGGGTTGGGGAAGGTGGCTATCACAAATGACATGTCTCTTGCAAATGTCATGCTTGTCCAATCCCTTAAATATCATTTACTTTCTGTTCGTCAATTGGCATCTGTTGGTTATGATACACTATTTGGACTAACGGATGTGAAAGTCTTTAAGAGAGATACTCTCGAAGTGGCCTTTGTTGGAGAGTTGGATGGCAACCTTTACACGGTTGATTTCTCGAAAGAGAGCACATTCCATGCAACTTGTCTAATGGCCAAGGCCGACAAGGGGTGGCTATGGCATCGCCGGCTAGCCCATGTCGGCATGAGAAATCTTCAAGATCTCTTAAAGGGAAATCACATCCTTGGACTAACAAATGTCTCTTTTGAGAAAGACCGTGTGTGTAGTGCATGTATAGCCGGGAAGCAACATCAATCAAAGCACCCACCCAAGAATATTGTGTCTACTTCAAGGCCTTTGGAGCTCCTTCATGTGGATCTTTTTGGGCCTCCTTCATGGGATAGTCTTGGTGGGAAAAAGTATGGACTTGTCATTGTTGATGATTACTCAAGATATACATGGGTGTTTTTCCTCAAGTCCAAGGACGAGACAAAGATCACTTTCATTGACTTTGCCAAGCAAGCACAACGCAAGTTTGACAAAGAAATCTTGGCAATAAGAAGTGACAATGGATCTGAGTTCAAAAACTACACCTTGGAAGAATTCCTTAGTGATGAAGGGATTGAGCATCAATATTCAGCTCCATACACTCCTCAGCAGAATGGTGTAGCCGAAAGGAAGAACCGCACACTTGTGGAGATGGCAAGGTCAATGTTGGATGAATACAAGTCACCACATAGTTTTTGGGCCAAAGCTGTCAACACCGCATGCCATGCATCAAACCGGCTCTTCCTCCGCACTATATTGGAAAAGACTCCATATGAGCTTCTAACTGGAAACAAGCCAAATGTCAAGTACTTTCGTGTATTTGGGTGCAAATGTTTCATCCTCAACAAAAGAGAACGGTTAGGAAAATTTCAATCCAAAACTATTGAGGGTATATTTGTTGGCTATGGATCAAACTCTCACGCCTATAGAGTCTACAACAAATCCAATGGATGTGTTGTAGAAACTTGTGACGTGGTGTTTGATGAATTTAATGGCTCCCATGGGGAGCAAGTTGATCTAAGTGATGTAGGTGAAGAAGATTCTTCTCAAGACATTTTGACCATGGGTGTTGGTGCACTTCTTCCTATGGAACAAGAACCTCATGATGATGAAGAAGAAGATGGAAGTCTCACACATCATCAAACTACTTCAACATCCATACCACCACAAGCTCCTATTGTTCAACCGATACCCTTATCCCAAGTTGAAGAAGATGATCAAGTTCCTCCTCATGACAATCTTCAAGAACAAGAACAAGAAAATCCAATCATTGATGATGAACCTCAACAAATGCAATATGAACAAGAAGATCTTCCTCCACACATTAATGATCCATATGTTGAGGATGTGGATGATGGACATGAAGTTGAACCTCGTGAAACCCTTACCTCTATCATGCCACGAGTGGCCGGTCGTGTTGATGTTGACAAAATACTCACCGGCATATCGGAAGGTAGGGTCACTCGTAAACATTTGACCAACTTTTGTGCTCACTTTTCTTTTGTGTCTACTTTTGAGCCCATCAAGGTACAAGATGCATTGATGGACAACGATTGGCTAGTTGCTATGCAAGAAGAGTTGAACAATTTTGAATGCAACCAAGTGTGGTCATTAGTCAAGAGGCCACCTACCGAGCACAACGTCATTGGAACAAAATGGATTTTCAAGAACAAACAAGATGAGAATGGTGTGATCATCCGAAACAAGGCAAGGTTAGTGGCACAAGGGTACTCACAAGTTGAAGGTTTGGACTTTGGTGAGACCTTTGCTCCCGTTGCCCGTCTTGAATCCATTCGCATCTTACTTGCTTATGCTGCTTTCAATGGTTTTACATTACATCAAATGGATGTGAAGAGTGCTTTCCTTAACGGTCCTCTACAAGAAGAAGTATATGTATCACAACCACCTGGGTTCATTGATCCCGATCACAAAGACTATGTGTATAAACTTCATAAGGCTTTGTATGGCCTCAAACAAGCACCTCGTGCTTGGTATGATCATCTTAAGAAGTTTTTACTCGATGATGGTTTTGTGAGAGGGGTGATCGATCCCACTCTTTTTACTAAGAGGGATAAGGGTGATTTGATCTTATGCCAAATCTATGTAGATGATATCATTTTTGGTTCTCCTAACATTCATTTGTGCAAGAAGTTTGCGGACTCAATGACCAAGAATTTTGAAATGTCACTCAATGCGGATTTGAAGTTCTTCCTCGGATTTCAAATTCAACAATTTCAAGAAGGAATTTTCTTGTCTCAAGCAAAATACCTCAAGGATATCTTAGAGAAGTTTGGTATGTCTGATGCTAGTCCATGTAAGACACCAATGCCAACCAAAATAACTCTCACTGAAGACACAAACGGTATCCTCTTCGACCCATCTAAATACCGCTCTATGATTGGTTCATTGCTTTATCTTTGTGCATCTAGACCAGACATCATGTTCAGTGTATGCATGTGTGCTAGATTTCAAGCTTTCCCTAAGGAAAGTCATCATAAGGCGGTTAAGCATATTCTTAGATACCTTGTTCACACCCAAAAGTTGGGCCTCTGGTACCCCAAGGATGCTAAGTTTGATCTTATTGGGTACACGGATGCGGATTGGGCTGGAGACAAAGTGGATCGTAAGTCCACATCCGGTGCATGTCAGTTTCTTGGGCGATCATTGGTGAGTTGGTCCTCGAAGAAACAAAATTGTATTGCTCTCTCCACCGCAGAAGCTGAATACATTGCTGCCGCCAGTTGTGCAACTCAGTTGTTATGGATGCGGCAGACTTTAAAGGATTACGGTATCACCTATAGAAATGTGCCTCTTCTGTGTGATAATGAAAGTGCCATCAATATTACTGAGAACCCCAAAGATCATCTCCGCACCAAACACATTGATATTAGGTATCATTTCTTGAGAGATCATGTTGAAAAGGGTGATATTCACATTGATCACATTGGTACAGATTTTCAACTAGCAGATATCTTCACCAAACCTCTAGATGAAGCAAGGTTCTGTCGACTTAGGCGTGAACTTGGTATCTTGGACCTTGACAACATTATGTGAAAACTAGTACTCATGCATGCATTGTCATAATGTCCTGTCTCTATGTAGGCATATACTTAGGGGGAGACACTCAACTCATGTGTTCTCTCTCCCTATGAAATGCATAAAAAGAACAACCACTCTCAAAGCTACCATGTTCCTCTAACTATGGTGCTTTCAATGATGGCGTAGTGATTATGGACCCAAAGTTAAAATCTTTGCAGTGTCATGTCACGTATACGCATACATGGTGGTATCTGCCACCGCATTGTCATTAGAACAACGTGTGAGCAGTATGTGAATTTATTAGTGTTGACTTAGGAAACTCAGTGTTTCACCCAGGGTGTCATTGCATCCTTACTACCTATGTCACTCATCATCTCTCCAACATTGTCATTAGCACCAACTATGGCACTCTAATCTTTCTCTGTATAAATACATAAAAAAAGACAAAAAAATATATAAAAAAATCTGCCGCCGGACGTCCGTCAGTACCGGACGTCCGTCAAATCCTCTCTGGTGCTCTTGTACCGGTCGTCCGCCGTATCCGGACTTCCGCTAATTTTTGCTCTGCCTAAACGCGTCGGTCGTCCGTTGTTACCGGTCGTCTGCTACTCCACTCAGGCCCCGGACGTCCGGTTCACACCGGATGCCCAGTACATTATATATATATATATGTTGTGGTGTGCGGTCCAGTCCTTCCTAAACCTAACTCATCCCCACTCTCCGTGTCGCCGCCGCCACCACCGCCACCACCGCCGCCGCCTCTGCCGCCGCCGCTCTCTCTCCTTGCTGCTCTTCACGGGCTGGGCCCCTCGCCGCCGGGACCCCGGTGGCTCCCCTTTCGGCGGTCGTCGGGCCTCCGGTCGCCCCCTTCTCTCGACCCGGCCGGCATCGGGGGACGATACCTTCCCCGTCGCATCCTCCTCTCAACCTCTCGAGGTAGCTACTGCTATTCTCCTTCCCCCCCTCCCATTGCTCTAACTTTCTTGCGCTATGGCGATTGTTAAAGTGTTGGAGTCTCCTCCTTTGCTAGGTAACCATGCCAAGGACAAAGCGCTCTGCTCGCAAGCAGGTCAACGATGGGGGCTCTCGTCCGTCTCGTCGTGGTGGGTCCGATGATTCACAGGAGCATGCTTGTCCTCGGAAGCGTGCCGCTCACCCTCCCAGCTCCACTAGCGCCTCTTCGTCGGAAGAATCTGACTACGAGGATGAATTGGAAGAAATGGAGGAACCCGCTCATGTTGCTGTTTGCACCACTGCACCCAAGCCTGGAATACGTCAGCCCACATTCAAGCCTCCTTCTCCTCCGGTTCAACCTCCAGGTGCTGCCCGTCGCATCTCTCTTGAACCTCCACTCTCTCACGGCCGCCCCATCAAACAGTTCAATAAGGTTCCCATCGCTTCTTACCTTAAGCTTCGTCGTGATGTAGATCAATTCACTGTTCTTAGCGATTCACAGGATGCTCATTTTCACACAAATGTCCAAGCCGACATTTTCACCACTATAGTCATTCCTAAAGGTTTATCGCTCCATTGGTGCATCGACTTAGAGCATATCCGCACTCATCCGGCGAAATATCCGGGAGCTATTGAACTAATTGAGTCCTCGAATTTTGCTGCACCATTTGCATTCCAGCATGATTATAACCAGGCTGCAATTCATCAATTCTATGCCACTTGTTACTTTGGTCCTGATAAAACTGTCACTTGGATGACCTCCGACACCGTGCTCACGGCATCCTATGATCAATTTGTTGCTGCACTTGGTTTTCCTGACACAGGGTTCAAAATCCATAAGGATGACCCTAACCATAGGCCCAAGGGCATAGAGGTCTGTATGGATCTTCTCAAGCCCATCAGTGAAATGTCTAGTGAGGAGAAACAAAAGGGCCTGAATCAAGTTTCAATTTGGCGCTCACCCTTCTACATCATTTTTCAGTGTGTTATTCGCACCATTTATCCCAAGATGGGTGACAAGGGGTCATGTAACAGCTACTCATTGATCTCATGCATCGCCTCTATGTGTCTCCCAAAGGGAAGATAAATATCCCTCATTTTCTGTGGCATGAGATCCGTCTGGCTTGTTTTCAACACAAGCGAGCCTTTCCTCATGCCCCCTTTCTTCAGGCATTTATCGAGAGTGTTGCTCCGTTTCCCATTGCCCGCACTCACTTGCATGAATGTTGGATCATTCCATCTCACATGGCGGATGATTGGGTTCCCAAGGACTCTGTTGCTCCTGCTCGTCGTACCCCGGCTAGTGTTCCTTCTTCCACCACTCCGTCTACTTCTTCCAGCTCCGCACCTTTTGGTCGCATCTCTCGCTTTCTTGGGAAGGCCCACTCTGCTATGATGAAGATGTTTACCTTTCATTGCACCCAAAACCACACCGTTGTCACACGCTTGGTCACTTCCAAGAATGCTCTAAAGGCTCGTCTGCGAGACTCCGGAGTGTACGATGTAAGTGACGATGAACGTCTTCCTGATGCTCCACCTGCTGATTTCGGTTTTCCTTCGGGTCCCGAGTGGGCTGACTTTCTTGATGAGGCTGGTGGTAGTGGTGCTCGTGACAGTGATGATGATGATGCTCTTTGATGCTGCTCTGATTCCTCCTTTTTGGTTATTTGCTACCAAGGGGGAGTAGGCACTTGTTTATGTACCATAGGCACCTATTTATGTAATGTGATGATGCTATGTTATTAACTTGTTATCGAACTCATGCTATGTTAGTAGCCTACCTGTTATCTATATTATATAAGGACTTGGGTATTGAGTTTCGGTGTTTTTAGTCTCGGTGGTGTTGGTATCATATTAAAGGGGAGTCCCTCTCATGCTTATCTTTAGTTATTGCACATAATGAGGGGGAGCTCCACATCATATTCTTCGATACTAAATGTTTTTACTTCTTTCGATATTCAAAGACTACTTAAAAAAAGTGCATGTATGTTGTCATCAACTACCAAAAAGGGGGAGATTGAAAGTGCAATCATGCCCTTAATCTTATTTTGATGTTGATGACAACATGCATTTTTGGAACTAATCATGTTATCAAGTATATCTCAGGATTATGTTTCAAGTGCTATGTGTGTGGATCATGACTACAAGCAAAGAGGTATATATTACTCAAGAGCGGAGAATACAAGACAAATGGCCTTGGCCCTTTATTTTCATTTTGTTCTTGAGTATAGGGATCCCGCACTATTAAGAGGGGACCGTTGGATAGCATGAAAGACTTGCTCAAAGTACACAAAACACTTCTTCTATCATCTTTTTAGTTTTCATCATGTGTGCACAGTCTATTTTGTGTCTGTGAACCTGCTGGACTAGCCTTCACAACTGACCGGACTTCCGGTGCTCACCGGACGTCCGGTACATCACAAACAGAACACTTATTAACGGATGTCCAGTTTCTCCGGACGTCCGTTACATCCCAACAGAACATATATTAACGGATTTCCGGTGTCACCGGATGTCCGGTCAGCGGTCGGCCGCTACTCTCCGGACGTCCGCTACCTGTGCTGTGTTCACGGTCAGGTTTGTACTCCAGCGAGCGGACGACCGGTTGCCCGACCGGACGTCCGGTCCGATCTGTGTCACCGGTCGTCCGGTACCCACCGGACGTCCGGCAGACCCTGTGCAATAAGTGACCAAACGGCTAGTCTTTCCCCACCTCCTATATATACACCCTTCCCTCCCACGGGATAGGGTTGACCATTCACTTTGAGCCTCACAAGAACACTCCTCACTCTCTCTCTCATTCATCCACACTAAATCCTAGATTCCCAAGTGTTCTAGGAGCATTTTGAGAGAAGTTCTTCAATCAAGTGATAGATCCACTTCTTCCCCTTCTTTGCACCAAAGGAATTCGTGACTTGAGCAAGTTTTGAGCATTTCCCCATCGGTCTTGTTACTCTTGGAGGTTGGAGACTCCTAGGCGGTAGGAGTCATTCGGAGAGGAATCGAACTTTGTGATTGTCCTCGGAAAAGTTTGTGAGGGTTTGGAGACCACCCCAAGGTCTACCACTAGTGGTTGAGAAACGCCTTCGTGGTGTTGTCTCAAAGGGAGAATAGGGTGAGCCTTCGTGGCGTAGGTGTGCCTTCGTGGTAACATCCGCCCCTCTAACGGTGACTAGCTTCCCTCCAAGGAAGTGAACATCGGCATACATCCTCGTCTCCCGGAGTTGCGGTTATTCCTAACCCTAACTCTATACTTGTGGTTACTTGTTGTGATTGCACTTACTTACATCTTATTGTGCTTGCTCACTTATATGCTTGTGTTACTTGCCTAGTACTTTGCACTTACTAGCAATTGTTAGGCTCACCTTCATATTTCGTTCTATTGCCTAAAATTGCTTAGTAATAATTAAAATTTGTAATTGTACCTATTCACCCCCCCCTCTAGGTCCATCTCGATCCTTTCACTTGTGCCTTGAACTACATGGTTTGCACCCAATGTCTATTACTCTTTTCAATTTTATACACAATTGGCTTAGCGTATCATTGCACCTTACAAGGTTTAAAAGAGAGGAGTGATGTTCCTTTGATCTTGACCCGTAATCTAGTTCCGTGCTAGACTTGCCCACACAACGCTACAATTGCCTGTTTGTATGTTCTCAGTTGTTTTGTGATATGAATGATGTCATACTATGCTTACCGTATTATAAACTTCGTCTCTTTATCCTTAGCCCTCAATACAATGTGAAGAAATAGATAATACATTAGCGATGGTACATGGTCATATGTTTGGAACCTGGTTTTATTATGTACTTTGCAATAAAATACAACTAATATTTTACATGGGTTCACCAGAATAAGTTATGTATATAGACCAAAGCTATTTTGTTTGGTTTTGCTGCCTCCTTAATATCTTCTATTCTGGTACTACTAATGTAAAACCTCAACTTTCTAGCGAGCTATGGAAAAAATGGTGGACCGCCACCTTCTGAAGGTGGCGAGGCAACTATAACCGCAATGTCAGCTCTTGCTGCAGTGGGTCAGTACCTGCCACTAACAGTGCCAAAAGCACGTTCCTGCGTAATACTGAGTTGGTTGTTAAGGCAATATCATCCAAACTGCCTCATGATCAAGATATGCAAGCTCAAAGCAATGTTGTATCTGCGCTCCAGACACAAGTCCATTCCCTAACAAAGACCCTTTGTGAAACAAGGAGAGACATTGTTCGATGTCGTCAAGATATGCATGGTTTTGAAACCAGACTATCAGACATTTGCTATGTTGTTCAGGAGCCTAGGGGAAATGAAGGCGAGGGTTATGGTGCTCCATCGGACAATACAGCATGAAAATGTAACAGTCAGGTCAAATGAACTGAGCTTCTGAACTTCTGGTGGTGCATTTATCTGCTCGACTGTTAAGTTTTATGCCAACCTTCCTTTTGTTATATAGTTGTAATTTGTTTTGGTGCGATACAAAATTTATTCTTAACATGCAGCCACCGGCTGAAGAAAACAGCAAGCCATTTTTGTATAGTGCAGGGTGTTCCCTATATTTGCACTGGTGGCGATCTTTGATGTCGAGTGGATGTAATCTGTGCACTTGCCTTAATAGCCTAGCGTTAGTTCTGGCCTTATTTATTTCCTAGTCTTCTTTTTCCCTGGTTTGCTAGTGGCCGCAACTACCATGGGCCATATACGGGCCGTAGGATCCATGGGTCTCCTACGGGCCGTCGATAAATGGGCCTCCAACAGGGTCGTAGAATTGGTGGGCCTCGGACCGTCGGATAAATGGGTCTACATGGGCCATAAACGGGCGTAATTGGTATCGGCTCAACACGGTAACGGGCCGTTAATAGGCCGTAGGACAGCAAAGGCTTAATTCTGTCACAAGCATAATGGGTTGTTAATGGGCCAGAATATAGGACGGGCTGGAAATGGTGCAACGGGATAACAGGCCAGAAACGGGCCGACTCTTGCCATGGGCTGAATTTGACCCATTAAGGTAACAGGCCAGTAACGGGCCGACTCTTGCCATGGGCCGAATTTGGCCCATTAGGGGAACAGGCTAGTAACGGGCCGGAAGTAATCAAGGACCGGAAAGGAGCCCAAGAACGTATGGGACATCAATAGGCCGAAAGCTAACATGGGTTGGAAACGGCCCATGTAAATCACGGACCGTTAATGGGTACAAAGAAAATTATTGTTCATTATGGGCTAGAGTCACCGTGGGCCTGTAAAGGGCCGAAAGATACGAAGGCCTCATATGGGCCGAAAGACGTCGTGGGCCATACATGGGCTGAAAGTGAAATGGGATGGTGTTATATTCGACGGCCCACATGACGTTGTTGGGCCGATTTCCTTTAGGGCCTAACGGGCCGTGAGTTAACGGGTCATAAAATGGGCTACTTGCGAAGAGACTGTTAACAGGCTTTTCATGGGCCAGCCCGTTAACTTTTGACCAAGTCAAACGGGTCGGCTTTGTAAGCTAAATGGGCCAGTGGTGGGCCGTGGCACGTGTCGACATATCATAGGCGCCTATATGACCCACTGACGAGCTGACACGTGTTTCGTCCGGCCAATAAGAATTTTACATGTGGAAATTTCCCATTGGTCAGGGCTGTTAACGAGTTATCAGATCCAAAACCCGACCCGATAGCTTAATGATGTTCCGTTACAGTGGATGCCACATGTCGGTCATCCTTGACGAAAGCACTTCTGTGACGCGCGATTTATCGTCATGGAAGTGGACACTTCCGTGATGATAATTTTGGTAATGTCATGGAACACTTCTACGACAGCACAGGTATGACTACTCTGTCATAAAATCGTCATGGATGTACATGCATGACAAAAAACGCGACCTACTGTGACAAACACGTATCATCACAGAAGTGTATTTTTTTGTAATGAATGGTTCCAAGGTTGATGTGATCACCGTCGGCACGCTACCTCTACATCTACCTTGGGGATTAGTTTTAGACCTTAATAATTATTATTTGGTGCCAGGATTGAGCATGAACATTATATCTGGATCTTGTTTATTGCGAGACGATTATTCATTGAAGTCAGAGAATAATGGTTGTCTATTTATATGAGTAACATCTTTTATGGTCATGCACCCTTAGTGAATGGTCTCTTATTATTGAATCTTGATCTTAGTGATACACATATTCATAATATTGATGCCAAAAGATGCAAAGTTGATAATGATAGTGCAACATACTTGTGGCACTGCCATTTAGGTCATATTGGTGTAAAATGCATGAAGAAACTCCATGCGGATGGACTTTTGGGATCAATTGATTATGAATCATTTGATACTTGCGAACCATGCCTCATTGGTAAGATGACTAAAACTCCATTCTCCGGAACGATGGAGCGAGCTAATGACTTATTGGAAATAATACATACCGATGTATGTGGTCCGATGAGTGTTGAATCATGCGGCGGGTATCATTATTTTTTGACCTTCACAGATGATTTGAGTAGGCATGGATATATCTACTTAATGAAACACAAGTCTGAAACATTTGAAAAGTTAAAAGAATTTCATAATGAAGTGGAGAATCATCGTAACATGAAAATAAAATTTCTATAATCCAACCGCGGAGGTGAGTATTTGAGTTACGAGTTTGGCCTTCATTTTAAGACAATGTGGAATTGTTTCACAACTCACACCACTTGGAACACCATAGCGTAATGGTGTGTCCGAACGTCGTAACCGTACTTTATTAGATAAGGTGCGTTATATGATGTCTCTTACCCATTTGCCTTTATCATTTTGGGGTTATGCATTAGAGACAGCCGCATTCATGTTAAATAGGGCACCGTCTAAATCCGTTGAGACGACATCGTATGAACTATGGTTTGGCAATAAACCTAAATTGTCGTTTCTTAAAGTTTGGGGATGCGACACTTATGTCAAAAGGCATCAGCCTGATAAGCTCGAACCCAAAGCGGAGAAGTGTACTTTCATAGATACCCTAAAGAAACTATTCTATTGCTAAGGATGGTCATTTCATAGATACACCGTATGAACCCAAAGTCCCATGCAGTTGGGAAAGGTGGAAAGTCCACTTTTTTATGGAAGGGAAGGAGGACTAGGATTCCACCTCCTCCCCCCTTGGCTGCGCCCTAGGGTTTGGAGGGGTTGTTCCCCATGCCCCCACCTATATATAGGGGAGGGGGCACCCCAAGAGTATACACAAAGCCCTTGGCGCCCCTATCTCTCCCGTTACTCCATAGTTCCACCGCCTCCTCCCGGCGACGCTTAGCGAAGCATTGCCGGTGCTCCACCACCATCATCATCATCACACCATCGTGTTGGTTGTGATCCCATCTACTTCTCCTCTCCCTCTTGCTGGGTCAAGAAGGAGGAGACGTCATCGAGCTGCACATGTGCTAAACTTGGAGGTGTCGTCCTTTCAGCACTAGACCGGTTGGATCGTGATCGGATTGTGAAGAGTACGACTACATCAACCGCGTTATATACGCTTCTGCTTAGCGATCTACAAGGGTATGTAGATGCTCTCCCCCTCTCCTAGCTATGCATCTCCATGGATAGATCTTGCATGTGCGTATAATTTTTTGTTTTCCATGCAACGTTATCCAACATGAATCGATCACGGAGGGCTTCTACATCGACCTTGCTGCCTTCCGAGATGCATGACTAGTTCACCACAGACCTACAGGTACATAGCTAGTAGCTAGATGGCTTCTTCTCTCTCTTTGATCTTCAATACAATGTTCTCCTCGATGTTCTTGGAGTTCTATCCGATGTAATCTTGTTTTGCGGTGTGCCTGTTGAGATCTGATGAATTGTGGCTTTATGATCTGAATATTCATGAGAAGTAATTTAGTCTTTTCTGAAACTTATTATGCATGATTTTTATAGCTTTGTATTTCTCTCCGATCTATCCGTTTTGTTTAGCCAACTAGATTGATTTATCTTCACTGGGAGAGGTGCTTTATGATGGGTTCAATCTTGCAGTGCTCTATCCAAGTGACAGAAAGGGACAAGACACGTATTTGTATTGTTGCCATTAAGGGTAAAATGATAGGGTTTATTCATATTGATTGGGTTTACTCTTTCTACATCATGTCATCTTGCTTAAGGCGTTAATCTTTTTTTATTAACTTAATACCCTAGATGCATGCTGGATAGTGGTCGATGAGTGGAGTGATAGTAGTAGATCCAGGCAGGAGTCGTCGGTCTACTTGTCTCAGACGTGATGCCTATATACATGATCATTGCCTTGGATATCATCATAACTATGCGCTTTTCAATCAATGCCCAATAGTAATGTGTTCACCCATCATATGCTATTTGTTTGAGAGAGATGCATCTAGTGCAAACTATGGCC
>NC_057807.1:286029474-286030856 GCF_018294505.1 Triticum aestivum
TAGGGAAAATAGATACTACCACCTAGTGGTAGTTACCCCCACCCTAGCAGCCATCCGATCTCATTCTAATTGCGGGCTGTGATTAACGGGTTAAGTTGTAAAACTAGTTGATTCATCTCCCCAGCCCGATAGGAAAAAATAATCAGATAATTCCAGTTTTTATGCATGGCCCGGAATATAGCTAGCCAGCCGTTTCCAACAACTTGGCTACCTCCCCTTAAAAAAAACTACTTGGCTACCATTAGTTCTAGCCTCCCGCATGCATGCACACATATACATTTTTTTAGTTGAACGCATGCACACATATACTTAAACTGTATATAGTTCACACTACGTTTTTTTTGCGGGTAACACACTACATATTCTCTTCTGAAAAACTTCATATACTTGCCCACAACCATGTATATACTTGACACTACATACTCTTCGGGGGTATATAATTCCTTTTGGTTCGAAGAGAAGTATATATGATTCCTTCGTTTCTTGATCGTACACACATACTAGAGCTAACAGTAGTATGCTGTTCCATTCTTCAGAAAAGGTACTATATACTAAATAAAAAATACAACTTTTTTGGGGCACATAGTCTGTACGCTAAGAGAAATGAACACATGCCATTGGATTTTTTATATATATTGATACTTCCATTCTACTGCTGAAAGTATACATATACACCAAAATACACTTTTTCCAAACCATATACTCCTTTGTCCATACTACATACTCCCATACTATTTTTTGGTACATACTACCATCCTATTTTTTCAGAATATACTACTATACGACATACTATTTTTTTCAACTGCATATAGTCCTCAGTCCACACTATATACTTGTATCATACTATTTTTCAGAATATACTACCAACTATTTTTTCGGAATATACAACCATACTACATATTACATACCATTTTCTCAAAATATACTATAAAAATTTGGTGGTACAGTACGTATCCAAGAGCATAACTATAATTTGTTCAAACATATGGAATCGGGTAGATAGAATATTTTGTTAGGCCATGCAGTAGTTTACTTTTGCCAACCTAGCTTACACGTACGTATCCATCTTATGAGATGCGGTGCATGCCTTCAGCAAAAAAAAATGATACGGTGCATGCAGCCAAGAAATTTGCCGGTCGTTAGCTAATGTGCGCACCCTTTTATAGCGAGCTTCATCGTGATTAGTTGAAAATTTGGACGTACCGTCCCACCTACCAATCAGGGGTTCCATTATCCCTAAAAAATATTATTATTTCATTCCCCTAATTAGGTATGGCTGCTAGCGGGTTACAGGGTCCTGGCGACGTTCGCTACCAAGCAATCCCGGTTGCCTCGCTACTACAACGTGGACACGTGGAGGCCAAAGAAAGTGGTGGTAACTA
>NC_057807.1:286031501-286033597 GCF_018294505.1 Triticum aestivum
TATATATAAACCAAAATATGTTGCTGCAACTTTTTTTATTTTATTTTGTTTTGCAATTTATCTATCTACCACTACAAGATTTGATCCTTGCAAGTAACTAGTTCAAGGGGATCGACGACCCTCTTGCACGCGTTGGGTGCATGTATTTGCTTTTGTGTGTGCAGGCGCTGTTCACGAGGCTTTGTGTGATTCTCCTACTGGATTGATACCTTGGTTCTCACTGAGGAAATACTTATCTCTAGTGTGTTGCATCTCCTCTCCTCTTTGGAGGAAATCCCAATGCAGTTCACAAGTAGCACCTTTGCTTCACGATACTTTACAAAACCTGGGGTGCATGGCTATCCTCTTGAGTCATCACATGCTCACTATACCGTTGCCCTAATTACTGCTTTTGTTCTTTTTTCTCATTGTCGTGTCCCAGCATCCTCGTGACGTAGTCACCTGTGTCTGGCCAGACGATCATGGATGTCGTCACACTAAGAGGGACCTAAGAATGTCTCTCCATAGTCGGAGGAGAAAATCCCACTCTCGAGCTATCTAGTTCCTTGTCAAACTTTCTGATGAGCTTGTAAGTTATTGTTATAATCACTGTGTTACAGGTGACGTTTGAGCAACCCCCAAAGTCCACCATACGGTAAAAAATGATTACGATCTCTCATGGTCCAAGGAGAAAAATCAGACGTTAACACTCTGTGTTATTAAAATTGATTACAGACGATATAAACTCAATTCATGACAGATAAGTTTGGGTCGATTCAATATGATCATTCTTCCAACGTCATAATCTCTATATTGTTTTAGGTCTATCGTTACACTTAACGTTATCCTAAGATCCAGAAAACGTGATTATCAACAACACTTGAGCTAGTCCTAGAGGCAAGACTAGCTAGGAACCTTTTATTTAACTGTTTATCATCCCACACGTGCATATGAGTTTTCCACTAAATCACATATTCCATGGTCATGGCAGTTATAACATAGAATATAAACTCTCTAATTATGAATATGGAAATATAATAAATATTATTGTCTCACGGGGATATTTCCAACAGGTGGTGGCTATGTGGATAGTGGTGATGACGGAGACCTTGGAGGTGGTCATGATTTCTTTGGTGATGATGGTTTTTGGGTTGGCGTTGTATGCCTTTGGTTGGGCTTGATCCACGATATAAGACATGCTATGTTGTGGTGATTTTGGATCAAACTTGATCGATGTGGTGCCTTTTGGATGAACTATATGCATGTTTTAATTTGAATTGCTTGTCGGTGCAACTATACGTGTGTTCATGGTTTATTTGTTGTGCATGTTGAATTTGAATCATTCGGATGATTGATGAGATAGTGTGCAATTGTTTGAAATGTATGTGGCAAGGCTAAAAGAGTTGTGCAATTTCTTAAGGAGGAAAATATAAGGGATCGGTTAGAGACGGCCACCATTTAACTCCTTCAATTAAATTTTAGGGAGTTAAATATACTCGGTTCGTTTACTCCTACGTGAATTATAGGGGATCGGTTAGAGATATTCTTAGTTTTCTTGTATTATCTGCATGGAGGTTTCATGTTGGTAGAACAGTTGCGTCCATTTAGTATGTGTTGAATCTTATTGCTTATGTTTATGGTGCTAGATGTTTGTGCTTGTACTAGTTCGTTCTCTTCCATGAATTGTCATCTTGGACTTACTGAATCCATGTCCTAAGGAAAAAATATATGAAGAATCTTGGAACACAAATAAGAATGGATGTACTAAGTTTACGTATCTAAAACATGTTGCATTAAGTTTAAGGCACAAAAACTTATACTTATTTGAACGTACAACCTAGTTACAACTACTGAAAATTAGTTGGTACATCTATTTTCGGTTAAGTCACTGGTTCTGAAACTTGCGATATCGACTAAAGATAGTTCATATGTATATAATGCTTCAAAACTTTGACCACCAATATAATAATGCAAACGTGAATGTACACGCTAGTTATAAAATTTATTCAGTTAACTTCTGTATCGAGACAGCAGCAACGAGAACCAGCTCCAACTCTCGTGATCCGATTCCCCCCCCCCCCTCCCCGATCTTGCTCCCGTGCGGCAGTGCTGGGCCA
>NC_057807.1:286033839-286036994 GCF_018294505.1 Triticum aestivum
GCCCCCGTCGACCATCTCTAGACCTTCTCCGCGCCAAGTCATCCCCTCTCCTCGCCGTGCCCCCAGGAGTCAAAGCCCGTTTGGCGCGGCGGCGAAGGATCTCCTCGCCCAAAGTTCAGGATCATAGTAGTGGCGCTCGCTCCAGCCATTCAGCGACAATGACATGTGGTGGCGGTGGCGGCCAGGATCGGCGAGCTTGTGGAGGCGGACAACATCGGCAGTTGTTGGGCCCGATATGGACTTAGATGGGTACGGATGGGCCACGACCTAGGCTGCAGTACCTGGTGCATCTCGTCGACTCTAATGATGACACGCGGGCTCCTGGATTCGTTCCCCAACACGAGGAAAAGCCGGGGCTCCGCCCCGGGCATGGCGGTGGTGGCCTCCTCCTTCATTGGAGGTGGTCCGCCGGCTAGTTGTGGCAGATCCCTAGATCCTACCACTAGTCCATGCGGCGAGTTGGGGAGGCGTGGCTAAAACCGAGCCCCGACAGGCGATGGCGGCGCCTACGCGTTGTTAACTTGTTGAAGGCATCGTCATTGCAGACATCGTCTACCCACTCGCGCTACTCCGGGGGAAACCCCAGATTCGGATATCTCGGATTGGACGATGGCGGCGCTCTCGGTTTTGCTCTACCTCATGAGGGCATTGTTTTGGAAGCAGCTGTTGGACGAAGGATGCAGGTGGAGTGGCGTTTCATGTGACGCATCGATGACATGGAGTCTCGGTGACGTGGTGCGCAAGGGTCTCGGCAAGGGATGTGTGATGATGGACGTGCGTAGGGAGGCAGCATTGTTTGGCGCCGTGGTGGCGTCGATGGCAGTGTTGAGTATATTTATTAGATTGGAAACATAGGTTAGACTAGAAAATATTCTTACTTGCCTTGTACTCCAAGTTGATCATTGTACTCCTATATATATGCCTATGAGGCTCAAGCAATACAACAGTTATTCCACCAAACCTCTCTCTCCCTTCTAGCATGGTATCAGTTTCCGGGTTCTAAATCCTAGCCGCTGCCACTTCCGCACCCGCGCGCTGCCCCTGGGGTGGTTGGCCTCCATGACCGTCGACGGGGGCCGCGTCGCCCGTACCTAGGGTTCGTCCGCCGGTCGTGTTGACCGGCTGCCATAGAGAGTCTTTTTCCCGATCCTTTGATCCGGATTTTTTTCTCTCTCGTCAGTCGCTTTGATAGGTATCTATTTTTTGGTTTTCCGATCGAAGATCGGTTTGCGTCCCTCGCCGTTGTTCGTCGTCTACAACGCGCCTCTACTTCATCATTGGCGTCGACTCCATCGGCATCTTCGTCGGTCATGAGACGGCAGCTTGCGTACTCTTGGGCTGGATCGCTGGCCCACACCATGTGGCCGCCGCTACTTATGCGGCTGCTCGCACGGTTCTGCTGGCCGTCGTCTCCGGTCGCATACGCCCAGGATCACTCAAGCGTTGACATGCCCAACGCAAGCGAGATCGATTTCTCATGCGTCTGTGCTGCGCTGTTGGCTGCTCAAGTTCCACATACGGTGCTCTTTCCGGGTGATGTATCCCGCGTGGGCTGCTTGTTTACATGTACGATCAACCTTCGTGGCTTTTGTGCATATACGATTAGTTTTCATGCATCACACATCGTAGGTTGCGCGCTCATGGATACTCCGGCTGCGCGGACGTGCGCCGCTGGTGCCCTGTAGCCGCGAGCGCCTTCTGTCTTCTACGGCTGCGAGGCACGTCCTCGGTACCTCGTCGTCAGTCTGCGTCTTCTCGTTCTCACCCGTCGTATCTTCGGTCTGATCAACCGTAGATGCACGTCTTCGTGGAATTTTGTGAAGATCGTCATTGAGTACACGCGCCCCTCCACCGATCAAGCATCGAGCTGCCGCTGCGCCGCTCTGTCGGGCCGCAGGGCCGCCGCCCCGTGGTTCTTCTCCCGACTGCACCGGTCCGCGTCACCACTGCGTCGCCCCTTTGGGCCGTAGTGCCGCGGCCCGCGGTCCACCGCCGCCCCAAGGCTGTCCGCTCCAGGTCGTCCCCATGGCTGCACCGGCCCTTGCGCCGCCGCTGCGTCGCCCCGTCAGGCCGTAGCGAGTGTGGCACGTGGCCCACGCCGCCGTTCCGAGGCCGTCCCCGTGGTTGCACCGCCCCGCGCTCCGCCGTTGTGCTGTCCCTTTGGGTTGTAGCGCCACGGCCCGCGGTCCCCGCCGTTGCCCCGACCTGCCCGTCGCTGATGCGTCGCTCCTTCGGGTCGTAGCGCCGCGGCCCGCGGTTCACTCCGCCATCATCTCGCGTCGACCTTCTGTGGTATGCGTCGCGTCATCTCCCTTGACGCAGGAATGCTACTGTCCGCGCCGGTCTTTGTCACGCTGTTAGGGTTCTTCGCCTTCTTCGAGCACCGCCACCTCACTCCTAACCTAGCCGCCACCGCTCTTCTTTTGCTACCGCCACCGCCGCCCATCCACCCTGTTCGTCTTCGTCCAGCACCAACTCGTCGCCAGCGTCGTCGTCATCTACCCTGACCACTTCGTCTACTCCGACCACCATGGTGACATCGGCATCCATGCCGATTGGTGCCACAACCATCGTCGAGTCTTCTTCTCTGCTGGCCCTCCGATTCCTCGACATGGCAAACAGCTTGTGCAGGTCCCAGTCTCTGCATGCCCGGTGCTGGCAACATCGATGCGTGCCTTCATCCACGACGTGTCCCTGGGCCTGGCAAGCCTGGTGCGGCGCTTCGTCCACTTCATCTTCGTCCGTCTACGCATGCCCGGTCCTGGCAACACCGGTGTGTGCCTTCGTCCACGATGTGTCCCCGGGCTTGGCAAACCCGTCGCGACGCGTCGTCAACAACATCTTCTTCTTGGCGCACCACTACTATGACACCACTGCGCCCATGCTAACTTGGCGCCCACTTGCGTCCGCGGCTTCACGGCGACTTCCTCGACACCGGCCACCCCGACTCGACATCGACCACGACATTCTTCGCACGGCTAACTCGACCACGGCTCCACCATCATACGCTCTCGGCTACATCGACAAACGGCACAAAGGGCTACCGCCTTGCTTGAGCGACCTCGTTGGTTTCCACTCCAGCCATGACTTCGCGATGCATCGACCGTTACGACTGTGGAGGGGTGTCCGTCGGCGTGCCTTCGGATTCTTCTCCA
>NC_057807.1:286037351-286065843 GCF_018294505.1 Triticum aestivum
ATAGGTTAGACTAGGAAATATTATGGCTTGCCTTGTACTCCAAGTTGATCATTGTACTCCTATATATATGCCTATGAGGCTCAAGCAATACAATAATTATTCCACCAAACCTCTCTCTCCCTTCTAACATGCAGGCTAGGCAAGATCAATGCGTCAGTACCTACTCTGAAGATGGTTCAATGGAAAACGGTGGCGACGGCCTCTGCAGCGTGCGCATGCGGTGCCCGCTGAGAGTGAGTCGGACCGTTGTGTGATCCAGACCTGGCAATTCGGCTTGATTGGGGCCTCTGGTGTTAGATGTTGAGCTTCGGTATGAGGTCTGGGTGCGACCCCGACACTCTGAACCCCTTCATCAAGTTGATTGGAGTAGTTGTTGTCAAGATGATGGCATCCGACTTATCGATGTATTACTTTGTAAGATCTTGATGAATAATATTACATTCTTAAGAAGTTGATCCCCACTACAAAGCATTCTCTCAACATGCACATAGTCCACATCAGCATGCATGCCATGCCATCAATTCAATTACGATTACAACCTAGAGAGCAGACTGAAAGCATGACGTTCTGTTACCAGCCCCCATCCATTTGTAAACGTAAACCACATATTCCTCTAGAACAAAGCGAACGCATGACGTTTTGTTAACTCTCAACCGTTTCCAGGCGCAAACCACGGACTCCTCTATCCCCTCAGAAATAAATAAAACGATGACCCCTCACTACCTCCAACACCAATACTCGGAAGGAAGTGGCGGGTCATCGTTCCGATCTCTGCATAAGGGAGCTCCCCCGGCACGAGCGTCGGTCTTTATATCGGGCTATTTTCGTGCTGCTGGTGTGGTTTCTAACATCGCTGGCGGCCGCGGCACCTAGATCGTCCTCTACAACTCTGTCTTTGTTCCGGCCAAGTTATCTCCAGCTGGAGGTTTGTTCCGCTCGATTCCACCATAATCGAACCGGTTGACGGCGAGATTGGAGTCTGGATCTGGCTTTCTTTTAGGCATCGAAAGACAGGGCAGGGCCTCCATTGACAGCAGACAGGTTGGAGGAGCGCTTCATCCACCTTCCCCGGCGAGCGTTCAACGGGGTGCTGCCCTAGCTGATTCAGGGCCGAGGTTCTACTGCATGGATGGTATTGTTTTTCAGCAAGCTCAGGCCCCGCAGCTGTGGACGGAAGCCATCCAAGGTACTCCATTCTGTCGATGATGGTGAAGCCACGTAATTCATTGTTGTCTTGGTTTCTTCAGAGCTACTACTTACGATTTGTCTTGTCCTTTTCCTATGGTTACCGCTGTTGTAACGCTTGATACTTCCCCACAACCCACCGATTATATGGCCTACAGCCAGATTTGACCCTTCATCTCCTCACAAGTCACAACACTAGGTGCATGTTGAAAGGATCGATATGGTTGACTAGAGGGGGGTGAATAGGCAACTAACAATTTTTAAGCTTTTCTTTATCAAATTAAACTTTGCAACAAAATAGGTTGTCTAGATATGCAACTAGGTGAGCAACCTATATGATGCAAGAACAACTAGCACACAAGCAAGCAAGAGATGTAACAATAAGTAAGCTTGCGAAAGTAAAGGCACGAAATAACCAAGAGTGGAGCCGGTGGAGACGAGGATGTGTTACCGGAGTTCCTTCCTTTTAAAGGGAAGTACGTCTCTGTTAGAGCGGTGTGGAGGCACAATGCTCCCCAAGAAGCCACTAGGGCCACCGTATTCTCCTCACGCCCTCACACGATGCGAGATGCCGTGATTCCACTATTGGTGCCCTTGAAGGCGGCGACCGAACCTTTACAAGCAAGGTTGGGGCAATCTCCACAACAATCGGAGGCTCCCAACAACAACAACACCACGAAGCTTCACCACAATGGAGTATGGCTTCGAGGTGACCTCAACCGTCTAGGGTGCTCAACACCCAAGAGTAACAAGATCCGCAAGGGATAAGTGGGGGGAATCAAATATCCTGTGGTGGAAGTGTAGATCGGGCCCTTGTCACCCAATCCCGAGCAAATCAACAAGTTTGATTGGCTAGGGAGAGAGATCGGGCGAAAATGGAGTTTGGAGCAACAATGGAGCTTAGAGGTGGAAGAGGTAGTCAACTAGAGGTAGAAGACACCCCTTATATAGTCGTGGAAAAAATCCAACCGTTATCCATATGTTCAGCCCGCGACTCACGGTACTACCGCTCCAAGGAAGCGGTACTACCGCGAGGCCGCGTGGTACTACCGTGGACGACCACGGTACTACCGCGGCAACAGCATAGGCCGGAACAAGCCTGACGAAGGAGCAGTACTACCGCTGGCGCGGTACTACCGCTCCCCCTTGCGGTACTACCGCAAGGCAGGAGGGTCACGGCCTGGGAAGGGCGCGGATGAAATAAATTACATCCGTGCCTACTTCCGCTGAAACTAGGGTTGTGCAAAAACCCTACGCGGTACTACCGCTTGCGAGGCGCGGTACTACCGTGGTCGGCGCGGATGTAAAAAACTACATCCGCGCCTACTACCGCGACACTGCGGTACTAGGTCGAAGGGCTACGGTACTACGACTCCTAGGGAGCGGTACTACCATGGGCCCCCGCGGTACTACCGCGCTGGACGAGCGGTACTACCATGGGGGGCGCGGATGTAAAAAATTACATTCGCCCATACTACCGCACCGGAGCGGCACAAGGCCAGGGTGCCGCGATACTACCGCACCAAAAGGGCGGTACTACCGTGACACGCCGCGGTACTACCGCTTGTACCTGCGGTACTACCGCAAGTACAGCAGTAGTCGCCAGTTTTCCGCACAACCAAGATAACGACGGGTAGCTCCAAAGTGCAAGGAAAGGAGGGACAAGTGTACGTGTGATTCCACCCTACCTTTCCGACGCGGACCCCCTCTTAATAGTACGGCTCTCCTACGACTCAACTCCACCAAAGAGAAACGTAGAACAACGCTGGCTTCAACAGTCTCCGAGGGGCACCGAATCGTCTTGTGCCTAATGATGAAGTATCTGAGGGACTCAAGGCACACGATTAGTCCGCACAAGCATTGTCATCAATCACCAAAACACTTAGGGATAAATATGCCCTTACAATCTCCCCCTTTTTGGTGGATTGATGACAACACGGGATTTGCACATAGATAAGATAATTTAGAGCAGGGGCAAACCCCACCTCTCTAAAATATAGACGGGCTCCCCCTAGATGTGTGCACTTTAGATGAATGCTTTGGACTGCATGGCACACAGACTAGGATCAACACTCCCCCTATATTTTAGAGACCAAGACATGATAATAAGCATAGCAAAGCATGAAGATAGCACAATATAATACAAGCTTGCTAGGATAGATCGAGTGCATATGTCTTACACCATACGAAGTAAGATAACCAAGGTTCAAACGAGAAAAACAGCAAAGAGTTCAACTGAGAAAGCAGCAAACACACGACACACACAACTCGCAAACTCGCAAATCCCTACACTCTCTCCCCCTTTGGCACCGAGACGCCAAAAAGGCAGAGAGGGCACCTACACACACAAGAGGTGGCTCAAGCAGAGAAGTCGTCCCAAGCCTCTTCGTCAGACGCCTCTGTAGCTGGAATGGACTCCTCGACATCCTCCTCAGAATCAGTCCACCTGTATCCTTGCTTCTCCATCCACTCGGTCTCAGGAGTGATGTGCTCCTCAGACCTGCCAGACACTTCCTCGCCATAAAGCTGCAAGACCTTGTTGTGCCGGCGACGACTCTCCTTGGACTCCACATGAGCCCTGTACTGCCCCTTGGCTTGCATGCAGAAAAGAGAGTTCATCTTATCCTTCAACTTCTTGGCCCATGATGGCCTAGAGTCACTCTGAGAGGGCCTAGCAGTACGGTCCTCAGCAACATCCTCGGCACCAGCAACATCCTCATCAACAGCAGCCCTAGCAGCAGACGCCTCAGCACGAGTAGCGGTGTTGGCCCAGTTGGATTTGATCCGCAGACAAATGGGCTCATGGCGAATCCAGTCTGGAGCCAGGAACTCCTCCTCAGGGTACATCTTCTCCCATGTCTTCGAAATCAGCAGAAACAGGTAGGGCCCATAAATAGGCACTTTGCGGTTGAACACAGCAAACCGAAGCTCACACCACATGATGTGAGAGACATCAAGTGGCTGAGTCTGAGACGAGCGAGCCTCCTGGCAAATAAGCATCATGTCCACCATATAGGCATGAACCTTGTCTTTGTCACCGATGCGTGGGAACAAGGAGTTGCGGAAGATGCGGTACATGATATCCAGAAAGGGGTTGAGTACCAAGGTTGTCTTGCCATTGGAGAGCTTCTTCTCAACCATGAACGGGGTGAGCTTGTCCTTGTTGGCAGAGTCAGCATTGCCATGAGGGCGAACACCCACTGGAGTGTCAAGCCCATCATCAGAAACCTGAAGCAAATCCATGAACTCCTTCCAGGTAGCAGACAGTTGGCGGCCATTGGTCATCCAGGTCATCCTTCTTTCATCATTGGAGTGAAAAAACACTGAGGCAAAGAACTGACAGATGATCCCAGGGTCATAGTCCAGGTGGAAAGAGATCACATGCTCAATTCCAAACTGCTCCACCAAGTCGAGAGCCTCCCCAAAGTAGTCACGGAACTTGTCCTTCCTCATGTGGTGCATATCAATCCACTTCACCTCCACATAGGTATTCTGCTTGTTCTTGATGACATCCAAGTAGATTTGGGTTTGGGTCTTGTTCCAGAACAGCTCACAGCCTCTGACAGTGGAGCGCGGGTGCACATAGGGGTGAAGCTGCCTGAGACGGACATACTCAGTAGGGCCTATCTCATCCATACCCCTGGCGGGCTCCTTGTGCTTGCTAGATGTGGTCTTGACATTGCGCTTGGACGCAGATGATCCCTCGGGAACTTCTCCTGGGTTGCGCAGACGCTTGGAGCCAGTGTCACGAATGGGATTGGACCGGCGAGAGCCACCACCTGAGACACACACGCAAAGCACCAAAAAAAGGAGAATAGGATCAATGCAAAGGCCATAAAACAACACATGAAACCCATAGAAGGTATACGAGAAAGTTGGCATGCGATAGATGTGAGCCACGGTAGAACTGCCACTGTTTGCGGTACTAAAGGATTAGTACAGCTCCAGATGCGGTAGTACTGTGCGGGGTCACGGTAGTACCGTGGCTGGGGCAGTAGTAGGCTCTTAGTACCGCACGGTGCGCGGTAGTACCGCGCCCTAGGGGCGGTAGTACCGTGCGAGCGGTAGTACCGCTCCCTACGGGCGGTAGTACTGCGTCGCGTCAGATCTAACAGGATTTGAATCTGAAAAGAACCGCGAAACCATGGCGGTGCTACGGTGATCAGATCTAGCGCAAGACAACAATACAAGTGTAAATCCTATGCAATACCACACTCCTTCATCCTACTCTTGCAGAGATTTAGTCTAGGAATCTCAAGAACATACAAGTCTCCCCCAAAACAAAGCACCAAACACAATCAAAAGGAGAAGGATTTGGGGAAAAACCTTGGTCCATAGCAAGAGCACGTGGTGGAGAATGATCCCACCGGACGGAATCACGGGAGGGCAGCCGGTGAAGGAGATCCGGCGACGAACGCCGACTCCGTTCGTGAGCACGAGAGAGGAAGAGACGACGTGGAGAGAGAGGACACGAATGGGTATGGGGAGTTAGAACTCCCCCTGCCCGTCCTTATCCCCACGCGCTCGAACCGGTGCGGTAGTACCGCGGGTCATCGCGGTAGTACCACTCGGGCGGAAGTACCGCGCCGAGGCGGTAGTACCGCTCAACCAGGCGGCAGTAAAAAATTACTGCCGCGTGGGGACGGTAGTACCGTGTTCCCATCTGCGGTAGTACCGTGGTAGGCCGCGGTAGTACCGTGGCCAACCGCGGTAGTACCGTGAGCTCACGACACCGTAGGTTTCAAACGAGAGAGAGAAACGCCTTTGCACAGAAAACTGACACACACACGAAACCACAAGAACATGCGCCGACCAGAGATACAGCAGGAAATCTCCAAGTGACAAAACCTCTCGAGGAGAGGGGGCGGTGGCCGAAGCCACCTATGTTTGAGTTGGATAGTATGGCACCGCGAAGAATTATCCTTGGGCCCATGACCAAAACTCGTCTTTGAAGCACAAGTACCATCAAAAATGGCTAATGTGAAAGAGGTGATCTATTTATGCATAATGGGGGGAGGGAGAGTTCATTGAGAGAACAACACTCCCCCTATGTCCATGCCTACACCTAAACTAGACAACAAGTTGAGTGTGGTGGGGGGTGCACGGGTTCAAGTCACATTGCTCAAATCAATGATATTTAGCTCATGCCTTAACTCGCGAAATCTTGCTTCATCCAATGGCTTCGTGAAAATATCTGCAAGGTTATCATGAGTGTTGACATACTTGAGCTCGATCTCCCCTCGCCTAATGTGATCCCGGATGAAGTGATATCGAATCTCAATGTGCTTCGTCTTGAAGTGTTGCACCGGGTTGAGAGAAATCTTGATGGCACTTTCATTGTCACACCAAAGAGGCACTTTGTCACAAATGACACCGTACTCCTTTAAAGTTTGCCTCATCCATAGGAGTTGAGCACAACAACTACCGGCCGCCACATACTCCGCTTCGGTGGACGAGAGAGACACACAACTTTGCTTCTTGGAAGACCAACTTACCAAAGAGCAACCAAGAAATTGGCACCCTCCCGAAGTGGACTTCCTATCCACTTTGTCTCCCGCCCAATCGGAATCCGTGAAACCTTCAAGCTTGAAGTTTGCTCCTCTTGGGTACCATAAGCCAAAGTTTGGGGTATGAGCCAAATATCGAAAGATTCGCTTGACCGCCACAAAGTGACTTTCCTTTGGTGCGGCTTGAAAATGTGCACACATCCCCACACTCAACATGATATCCGGTCTAGATGCACAAAGGTAAAGCAAGGAGCCAATCATGGAGCGATATACCTTTTGATCCACCGCTTTACCATTGGGATCAATGTCAAGTTGGCACTTGGTAGGCATTGGTGTAGTAGCCGGCTTGACATCATTTAGCTTGAATCTTTTAAGCATGTCTTGAGTGTATTTGGCTTGGTTGATGAAGGTTCCTTCTCTTCTTTGTTTGATGTCGAAACCAAGGAAGAACTTCAACTCTCCCATCGAAGACATCTTAAACTTGGAGGTCATGAGAGCGGCAAATTCTTCATTGAAAGCTTTGTTAGGAGAACCAAAGATGATATCATCAACATATAGTTGGCATACAAACAACTCCTTGTTAACCTTCTTAGTAAAAAGAGTGGGGTCGATTAGCCCCACCTCAAATCCACGATCTTGTAACAACTCGGTAAGATGGTCATACCACGCACGTGGGGCTTGTTTAAGGCCATAGAGTGCCTTATCGAGTTGGTACACATGATCCAGAAAGTAGGGATCCTAGAACCCGGGGGGTTGTTTGACATAGACCAACTCATTAATAGGACCATTAAGAAAAGCACTTTTCACATCCATTTGTTGCAACTTAAAGTTGTGATGGGAAGCATAAGCAATCAACAAACGAATGGATTCAAGACGAGCAACGGGAGCAAAGGTTTCACCGTAGTCGATACCCTCAACTTGGGAGTAGCCTTGTGCTACCAATCTCGCCTTGTTGCGAATGATGTTCCCATGAGCATCTTGCTTGTTCTTGAAGATCCACTTGGTTCCAATGACGTTATGGTTCCCGGATGGTCTTGGCACCAATCTCCACACCTTGTTGTACTCGAAGTTGTTGAGTTCTTCATGCATGGCATTGAGCCAATCCGAGTCTTCGAGCGCCTCATGGACCTTTTGGGGTTCCACACAAGAGACAAACGCGTGATGTTCACAATAGTTTGCTAATTGTCTACGAGTGCTTACCCCCTTTCTTAGGCTTCCAACCACATTTTCCATGAGATGGCCTTGGGTGGTGAGCTTGGAAGCAATCTTCACGGCACGACGCTCTAATTCCTCCTCGGGTGTGGAAGGAGGAGGGTTGACTTGATCATCTTGAGCGCTGTCTTGAGCTTGTTCTTGATCTTGATGTTGCTTTTGATCTTGAACTTTCTCGAGGGGGAGAACTTGACCTTGGGCATCATCTAGAGGTTCATCACCGTCTTGAGGTTGATCTTGCCCTTGGTCTTGTTCACGAGGTTGAGGGCCTTCACTTTGTTCTTCGGAAGCGTGTGGGTCTTGATGAGGTGATGGCTCTACTTGAGTAGAGCATTGTCCTTCTCCCTCGGCCACAAGGGGTTCCTCAATGGGTAGGATTTGACCAATACCCATTCTTCTTATGGCTTGGGGAGGAATTTCATCACCTACATCACAAGTACCACTTTGCTCCACTTGGGAGCCGTTATTTTCGTCAAACTCCATGTTACACGTCTCCTCAATGAGTCTGGTGGACTTGCTGAGAACACGGTAAGCATGAGAGTTTGTAGCATAACCAACAAATATGCCCTCATGAGCTCTAGCCTCAAATTTATACAAACGAACACCTTTCTTGAGAATGAAACACTTACAACCGAACACCCGGAAGTACTTGAGGTTGGGCTTGTTGCCGGTGAGAATCTCATACGGAGTCTTGTTCAAGCCTTTGCGAAGATAGAGCCGATTGGATGCATGACATGCGGTGTTGATGGCTTCAGCCCAAAAGTTGTACGGAGACTTGAACTCCGCCATCATGGTCCTTGCCGCATCCATCAACGTCCGGTTCTTCCTCTCCGCAACACCATTTTGTTGAGGGGTATAAGGTGCCGCATATTGATGCTTGATCCCCTCATCACTAAGAAACTCATCCAAGGTGTAGTTCTTGAACTCGGTGCCGTTGTCGCTTCTTATTGTCAAGATCTTTGCATCATGTTGATGTTGAGCTTCATTTGCAAAGTTGATGACGGTTTGTTGGGTCTCACTCTTCCTCTTGAAGAAGTATACCCAAGTGTATCTTGAATAATCATCCACAATCACCAAGCAATACTTTCTTCCTCCAAGACTATCAAAAGATGGAGGCCCGAAGAGATCCATGTGAAGGAGCTCCAAGGGTCTCTTCGAGTAGATGATGGTTGAGGGAGGGTGAGCCTTTTCATGAAGCTTTCCTTCGATACAAGCACTGCACGCACGATCTTTGGCAAAACTAACATTTGTTAGTCCACGGACATGGTCCCCCTTGAGAAGACTTTGCAAAGATCTCATATTGATGTGGGCTAAATGGCGATGCCAAAGCCATCCCACGTCAACTTTAGCCATTAGGCATGTCGCGGTCTTAGTGGGTCGCTCCGAAAAGTTAACCACATAGAGACCGTTCTTGACATGCCCAACAAAGGCTACTTTAAGAGTCTTGCTCCACAAGAGGGCCACGGTATCAATATCAAAGAATGTAGCAAAGCCCATGAGTGCAAGTTGACGAACGGAAAGTAAATTGAATGCAAGGGACTCAACAAACATGACTTTCTCGATCGTTAGATCATGAGAAACCTTAGAATGTGATGCATCACCCCACTCGACATTGGTGGGCATAGATGGAATCTCTTGCACGTCCACCACCAAGTCCTTGCTCCCGGTCATATGATTTGTTGCTCCACTATCGAGCAACCATGATCCCCCATCGGAAGCAAACACCTACACGAGATCAATGCTTGGTTTTAGGTACCCATTTAGTAATGGGTCCTTTGATGTTAGTAACAAGGGTCTTGGGAACCCAAATAGACCATTCAATGTACTCATAAGAAGAACCAACAAATCTAGCATAAACATGTCCATCACTAGCACGGCACAACACATATGAAGGGTTAAAGTCGCCGGCTTTGTTTGAGGAAAAGCTTTTGCCCTTTTGGACATCAACTTCCTTCACTTTCTCCTTCTTCTTCTTAGAAGCACCCTCTCCCTCTTTCACGAACGTTTGTTTGAGAGGAGGAGGACGATTGGCCTTGTTGTTCTTCTTCTTCTTGCTCTTGGACTTGGGTGCAAACCCAATTCCTTCTTTGGCCACAACTTCCTTTTGATTGCTCAAAAGGTCGTTGAGGTTTTTCTCACCTTGAATGCAAGACACAAGGCCTTTCTCAAGTTGATCCTTCAACTTGGCATTTTCCTCCACAAGATGCACATGCTCACAACAAGGGTTAGTAGCACATGCATTATCAATTAATACCATATGAGGAAAGGTGGCCTTTTCCTTGATTAGCTTGACTTGGAGTTGAGCATGAGACTCTTTGAGGCTAGCATGAGTACCCTTCAAGACCTTGTGGGCCTTGTCAAGTATCTCAAACTCCTCTTTGAGTCTAGCATGATCAACCCCAAGTTTAGCCTTCTCGGAGGTTAGCACACGAGACATGACAAGAGCATGATCAAGATCTTTCTTTAACTTAGCATGGTCATCATTGTGTGACTCCTCAAGAGTCAAACGATGCACACGCTCTTCCTCAAGAGCAATAGAGAGATCCGATATCTCATCGGCATAGTCACGACTATGACCTTCCATCTTGGAGATGGTTTCTTCATGAGCCTCGATCATGTCATTGGCCTCACCAAGTTGTTCCAAGAGAGCAACAAAGTGCTTCTTGGACTTTCCCTTGAGCTTACTCATAAAAGACTCAAATTCATTCACTTCCTCATTAGACTCAACATGTCCATCAACACAATCCTCCAAGGAGGGATTAGTAATGATGGTGGTTGTGATGTTGGGGGTTACCTTGTTTGAAGCTTTAGCCATGAGGCATCTAGCGGTGATGTTTTCGTTGGGTGATTCGAAGAGAGACACCCGGGGAGTAGCAATGGCAATGGACGCCATGGCTGTTGCTTCTTCATTTTCATCATCATCGTCATCCTCTTGCTATTCTTCTTGAACCACCAACCCACGAGTGGGAGTCTTCTTGGCGAAGTTGTTCTTGTTGGGGAAGGACTTGGCTTTGTCTTTCCGAATGAACTTGCCACCATTGTCTTCCCGCTTCTCGTAAGGACAATCCGCAACGAAATGGCTCACATTGCCACAGTTGAAGCAAGTTCTAACTCGTTGCTTGCCCTTGACGCCACTTGAGTTGTTCTTGTTAAAGTTGGGTCTTGAGCTCTTCTTGCTCCAAAATTGTCTTGAAGCAAGAGCCATGTGCTCGTGGTAGTCAAACTTGGTGTCTTCGGGGTTGCTTTCCTCATCTTCCACTTCTTCCTCTTCTTCCATAATAACCTTGGCCTTCAAAGCAAGGTTAGGCTTCTTTGCTCTTTGAGAACGGAGCACCGCATTGTTGACGGTCTTGTCCAAGATGCTCATTGCCACGAACTCATCCAACACTTCACTTGAGGTCATGGTGTGGAAGTCCGGTCGTTGACGAATGACGGAGGACATGGCCTTGTTGTAGGGCATCATGGCCTTGAGGAACTTCTGCTTGATCCAATTGTCATCCGTGTCCTTGCTTCCATGATCTCGAAGTGCCACCGCTAGTTTGGTCACTCTTCGAAAGAGCTCACGAGGTTATTCATCTTCTTTCATTGCAAACTCATCGGCTTCATCTTGCACCACTTCATAGTTGGAGCGTTGAATGCTAGCACTTCCACGATAGAGACCCTCGACACATTTCCATGCTTCTTTAGCCACGACATGGGGTCGAAGGTGAGGGAGATCTTCGGGAAGAATTGCATCTTGGATGATGAAGAGAGCACTCTCATTGAATTGATTGTCCACGGCTTCTCGAGGGGTGAAGTTGCTTGGGTCATGAGGGTAAAAACCTTCTTCAATGATTCTCCAAAGGTTAGTGTTCACATGTTTCAAATGACGCTTAAAGCGATAGACCCAATTATCAAAATCTTCATGTTTCTCATATTTAGGAGGTGGACCGGTATGATTCAAATGAGTGGAGGGGATTGGCCCTCCATAGACCGGGGGTTCCACATGGGCAAAGATGCCGGTGCCATTTCTACCACTAGTAGAAGGACTCTTTTCATTGTTAGCTTCCCCCTTGTCGGAGATAGCATCTGTCACCTTGTTAGTAGGATCACCCACTTTCATAGGCGCGGTAGATAGTTTAAGTCCCTCTAGAAAATCATTAAACATGCTTTTAACCTCGGCCGTCATGGAGGTTTTCAATGTGTCTAAAGCCACATTGAATTCCTCACGAGAGACCGAGGTTCCCCCTTCGGCCGAAGACGAGATGGGATTCACACCGGAGTGTTCCTCCGCACCATCGTTGGTGTCAACCATACTCTTCGGATGGCAAAGTCCTTAATAAAGAAACCTGGCTCTGATACCAATTGAAAGGATCGATATGGTTGACTAGAGGGGGGGTGAACAGGCAACTAACAATTTTTAAGCTTTTCTTTATCAAATTAAACTTTGTAACAAAATAGGTTGTCTAGATATGCAACTAGGTGAGCAACCTATATGATGCAAGAACAACTAGCACACAAGCAAGCAAGAGATGTAACAATAAGTAAGCTTGCGAAAGTAAAGGCACGAAATAACCAAGAGTGGAGCCGGTGGAGACGAGGATGTGTTACCGGAGTTCCTTCCTTTTAAAGGGAAGTACGTCTCCGTTAGATCGGTGTGGAGGCACAATGCTCCCCAAGAAGCCACTAGGGCCACCGTATTCTCCTCACGCCCTCACACGATGCGAGATGTCGTGATTCCACTATTGGTGCCCTTGAAGGCGGCGACCGAACCTTTACAAGCAAGGTTGGGGCAATCTCCACAACAATCGGAGGCTCCCAACAACAACAACACCATGAAGCTTCACCACAATGGAGTATGGCTTCGAGGTGACCTCAACCGTCTAGGGTGCTCAACACCCAAGAGTAACAAGATCCGCAAGGGATAAGTGGGGGGAATCAAATATCCTGTGGTGGAAGTGTAGATCGGGCCCTTGTCACCCAATCCCGAGCAAATCAACAAGTTTGATTGGCTAGGGAGAGAGAAGCGAAAATGGAGTTTGGAGCAACAATGGAGCTTAGAGGTGGAAGAGGTAGTCAACTAGAGGTAGAAGACACCCCTTATATAGTCGTGGAAAAAATCCAACCGTTATCCATATGTTCAGCCTGCGACTCACGGTACTACCGCTCCAAGGAAGCGGTACTACCGCGAAGCCGCGCGGTACTACCGTGGACGACCACGGTACTACCGCGGCAACAGCATAGGCCGGAACAAGCCTGACGAAGGAGCAGTACTACCGCTGGCGCGGTACTACCGCTCCCCCTTGCGGTACTACCGCAAGGCAGGAGGGTCACGGCCTGGGAAGGGCGCAGATGAAATAAATTACATCCGTGCCTACTTCCGCTGAAACTAGGGTGGTGCAAAAACCCGACGCGGTACTACCGCTTGCGAGGCGCGGTACTACCGTGGTCGGCACGGATGTAAAAAATTACATCCGCGCCTACTACCGCGACACTGCGGTATTAGGTCGAAGGGCTACGGTACTACGACTCCTAGGGAGCGGTACTACCGTGGGCCTCCGCGGTACTACCGCGCTGGACGAGCGGTACTACCGTGGGGGGCGCGGATGTAAAAAATTACATCCGCCCCTACTACCACACCGGAGCGGCACAAGGCCAGGGTGCCGCGGTACTACCGCACCAAAAGGGCGGTACTACCGTGACATGCCGCGGTACTACCGCTTGTACCTGCGGTACTACCGCAAGTACAGCAGTAGTCGCCAGTTTTCCGCACAACCAAGATAACGACGGGTAGCTCCAAAGTGCAAGGAAAGGAGGGACAAGTGTACGTGTGATTCCACCCTACCTTTCCGACGCGGACCCCCTCTTAATAGTACGGCTCTCCTACGACTCAACTCCACCAAAGAGAAACGTAGAACAACGCCGGCTTCAACAGTCTCCGAGGGGCACCGAATCGTCTTGTGCCTAATGATGAAGTATCTGAGGGACTCAAGGCACACGATTAGTCCGCACAAGCATTATCATCAATCACCAAAACACTTAGGGATAAATATGCCCTTACACATGTACACATAACTGATGAGACAGACGACCAGTCGGCTATGGATATTAAGGGACAGCGGGCCACCCACCATAAACCATAATACAGGTTTATCCCTTCCTACACCGGTTGGAGCGCTGGCTATACATTGTGAGTCATGAGGTACCGACCACAGGATATCTCCTCTCTCTCTCTCTCTCTCTCTCTCTCTCTTTCTCTTTGAGGAATGTCCCTTCCATCTCACTCCTACTGATCTTATTCTTTTTAAGATCTGATTTCCATTCCAGGAATCATTGTATTATTTTGGTTAGTTTAGATTTTTACTATCTAAAGCATGATGGTTTTTCATTTTTGCATCAGTAGGCCAGTCTGTTGCTGTAGTTTACGCGCAAGACATTCGAACCGACAAGCATAAAGATCCACGTTTGGGGCATAATATTTGTAGCCGTGTTGTATTTTTCTCCTCTCCTGTTTTATTCCACTACTTGCTTGCAAATCAATTGAAGGCAATTGCGCCTCTTTCTTGACTTGGAGCAATTAGTTTATCTCCAAATATGTATCTTTCCTTCCGAGCATTTCAACTTTTTTATTCTATGTAGATTAAATTTACGGCTCCTTTTTGATGTTACATTTTGGTTAGTTCTATGCAAAGTTAATCACTAGAAAATTTAATAGGACTTTTTTGTGGATTAAAGTTAATCATTGTGGCAAAGCACTAAGAACTTAGCAAGAAAAACTCTTTTTAGCACTTTCTTTTACATTATATTACTCAATGTCTACTCTTACTATCATATTTGCAATTTTATAGAGATAGACCTACATGTACCCGCAGCAACGCGCGGGGTATCATCTAGTTAATAAAATGGCTGCATCCATCGTAGGCCGGAGGTCATCCTCCTTTAAAAAAAAATATCCGCGTCGTGACCGATAGTACGTGAATGTATTAGTCAAAAATCTTGAATTTTGACACTTTCCTGCAAGATCATCTGCAAATCACCTCTCTAGTCCTGTGCATGCACCTCCAGGCAACTTTGTTGTGAGATGCTTCCTAAAGCTGCGGCGTGTTCTTTCCTTAACCCTGTGATTTGCATCTCAAGTTGCATTGGAATTTGTGTCCTCTTAAGGATTCTCCGGACGACACGCTTCCCTGTCATTGCATACGAAAGTTCCTACGAGTAGATAGCTAGAGTCGTGTTCAAAAACAACAAAAGTTGCCAGTCATAAAGGGCAAGGAGTTTATATGCGTTGCCTAATGCCAAAAGTTTAAAGTGCAAAGATGCAAGCCAAAGTCACAGCTGCAAGGCATTTGTTAATTTGTCCTGAGCAAATACTACTACTCCACTACTAGTACTATAGATGAACCGATGATCGATGAGGAAGCCTTCTTCGGCTAACTGCCAGCTTATTCTGCCGTGTGGATACCGAATTGACAGACTGCTGCTAAAAATTGGTGGTGGACTACTTACGTTGAAAATTCCAGTATATAGAGTAGAATATATACTGCCTTAAAAAGAGCAGTGCTTCAGTACACCCCCTAGAGACAGGGTTTAACCCTCTTCTCAGAAAACGTAAATAAAAGATTGCACGGCAAGGAAAAAAAGCCTACACTAGCCCTCCAATTTACCCCTTGTAAGGAAATGCAGGTTGGTCCGTGCTCTGAAGTCCAAACTCTGTTTACCGGTACTATGTACCGTAAAAACATCTCTGTAAGTCCGTTTATTTCAATCAACTTAGATAATGGAAGATATGTCAACCGGAAGCCCTTTTTGTTTGGATTGTGAAAGCGAGCAAGATGACGCTAATGTGAACACCCTTGACTTGACTTGGTAATTGGTAGTACATGTATGTATGTATGTATGTATGTATGTATGTATGTATGACAGCTACAATAATCCAAACTGCGTGCGTTGGTGGATGTTACGGTCAAGGTCGTTCACATACAGATACAGCCTGATCCTGGCACCTCCCCAGTGGCAGTGCGTGTGGGTCGGCGCATCCGAATCAATTCGATTTGGTTTGGATCGGCTAAAGAAAGCCTTAATTTTTTTTTTTGATCGTAAAGAAAGCCTTAATTAATTACCCCCCTTGGCATGCATTATTATTACCAGGTCAGTCGACGGTCGTCCGTAAGCAACGAATAACAAGTCTTTGCTTTGCTTTGGTCTCCCTCGCGTGCTGCCTTGTAGGAGGCCACGTTCACGCTTTGCTTTGGTCGTCTTCAGGAGCTGCGTTCATTGTTGGAGGCCACGTTCACCTTTGCTTTGCTCTTTAGTTGTTGTATATATATTTTTTTTTGTTATTATATTATTTATCATGCAAGATTTTAAAAGCTCATCAGCAGGCTCAGCTGTAGTGATAAATTAAAATCGTTTGTTTCACAAAAGAGTATTTTTTTTCTTTTGAGGACAAGTATTTCTGATGTAGCAATTTGGGTATGCAAGTCCCTTCGTTCACAAATATAAGATGTTCTAGTAACTTTTTTTTGAACCAGATGTATATAGACATAGTTTTAGTGTATTTGTTCATTCATTTTGGTTCATATATAATCCATATTGAAATATCCAAAACATTTTGTATTTATATGTAGGGTGTGTCCTCAGCGGAAGAGACGTCTCCTCTCTTTTTTTCGCGAATACGGAAAAGATTTGCGTATCATTGCATTGATAGGGGGAAGGAACGGTAGCAAATACGGGCGTAGCGTTGCAAGCACGTACACCAAGGGCGTGAGCGAGAGCTACACTGGCGCATACATAGAGAAGGGGGGATGCGCGCCCCCTAGAGAGGTACTACATAGGTGGGAACATATTGCTGAGCCCCTTGGCTCCGGCGGCGGCCCAGCTGCAGGCGTCCTCCTTGATGTCGTTGACTATGAGGGGAATGGAGGGAGAGGCTCCATTGAAGACGCATGCGTTACGTGTCTTCCAGATGCGCCATGCGGTAAGGATGATGAGCGAGGCGAGGCCGCGGCGAAGGGCGGTGGGGGCGTCCTGCACGGATTGGGAGAACCAGTCGCGGAAGCACGTCCCGGGGCTAGGGAGCGGCATGTCGGTGATTCGCAGCCAGGAGAGGACCTCATGCCAGGTTTGTCTGGAGAAGACGCAGCCCACGAGTAAGTGCGTCATGGTCTCGGGCTCCTGGTCGCAAAGAAGAAAGAGCGGGGCGTGTGTGAGGCCACGTCGAGCGAGGCGGTCGGCGGTGTTGGGGAACGTAGTAATTTCAAAAAAATTCCTACGCACACGCAAGACCTTGGTGATGCATAGCAACGAGAGGGGAGAGTGTGTCCACGTACCCTCGTAGACCGAAAGCGGAAGCGTTAGAACAACGCGGTTGATGTAGTCGTACGTCTTCACGGCCCGACCGATCAAGCAACGAAACTACGGCACCTCCGAGTTCTAGCACATGTTCAGCTCGATGACGTCCCTCGAACTCCGATCCAGCCGAGTGTCGAGGGAGAGTTCCGTCAGCACGACGGCGTGGTGACGATCTTGATGTTCTACCGTCGCACGGCTTCGCCTAAGCACCGCTACAATATTATCGAGGTGGACTATGATGGAGGGGGGCACCGCACACGGCTAAGAGATCCAAGGGATCAATTGTTGTTGGGCCTAGAGGTGCCCCCCTGCCCCCGTATATAAAGGAGCAAGGGGGGAGGGGGCGGCCGGCCTAGGAGGGGGCGCGCCAAGGGGAGTCCTACTCCCACCGGGAGTAGGACTCCCTCCATCCTTGTTGGAGTAGGAGAAGGGGAAAGAGGGGGAGAGGAAGAAGGAAAGGGGGGCTGCGCCCTTTGTCCAATTCGGACCAGGGGGGGGCGCAGGCCTCCTTCCTTTTGGCCTCTCTCCTCTATTCCTGTATGGCCCAATAAGGCCCATATACTCCCCGGCGAATTCCCGTAACTCTCCGGTACTCCAAAAATACCCAAATCACTCGGAACCTTTCCGAAGTCCGAATATAGTCGTCCAATATATCGATCTTTACGTCTCGACCATTTCAAGACTCCTCGTCATGTCCTCGATCTCATCCGGGACTCCGAACTCCTTCAGTACATCAAAACTCATAAACTTGTAATATAACTGTCATCGAAACCTTAAGCGTGCGGACCCTACGGGTTCGAGAACAATGTAGACATGACCGAGACACGTTTCCGGTCAATAACCAATAGCGGAACCTGGATGCTCATATTGGCTCCCACATATTCTACGAAGATCTTTATCGGTCAAACCGCATAATAACATACGTTGTTCCCTTTGTCATCGGTATGTTACTTGCCCGAGATTCGATCGTCGGTATCCAATACCTAGTTCAATCTCGTTACCGGCAAGTCTCTTTACTCGTTACGTAATGCATCATTCCGTAACTAACTCTTTAGCTACATTGCTTGCAAGGCTAATAGTGATGTGCATTACCGAGAGGGCCCAGAGATACCTCCCCGATCAGAGTGACAAAACCTAATCTCGAAATACGCCAACCCAACATGTACCTTTGGAGACACCTGTAGAGCTCCTTTATAATCACCCAGTTACGTTGTGACGTTTGGTAGCACACAAAGTGTTCCTCCGGTAAACGGGAGTTGCATAATCTCATAGTTACAGGAACATGTACAAGTCATGAAGAAAGCAATAGCAACATACTAAACGATCAAGTGCTAAGCTAACGGAATGGGTCAAGTCAATCACATCATTCTACTAATGATGTGATCCCGTTAATCAAATGACAACTCATGTCTATGGTTAGGAAACATAACCATCTTTGATTAATGAGCTAGTCAAGTAGAGGCATACTAGTGACATTAAGTTTGTCTATGTATTCACACATGTATTATTTTTCCGGTTAATACAATTCTAGCATGAATAAGAAACATTTATCATGATATAAGGAAATAAATAATAACTTTATTATTGCCTCTAGGGCATATTTCCTTCAGTCTCCCACTTGCACTAGAGTCAGTAATCTAGTTCACATCGCAATGTGATTTAACACCAATATTCATATCTGTATATGATTATCACCCATAGTTCACATTGTCATGTGACAAACACCCAAAGGGTTTACTAGAGTCAATAATCTAGTTCACATTGCTATGTGATTAACATCCAAAGAGTACTAAGGTGTGATCATGTTTTTCTCGTGAGAGAATCTTAGTCAACGGGTCTGTCATATTCAGAGCCATATGTATTTTGCAAATATTCTATGTCTACAATACTCTGCACGGAGCTACTCTAGCTAATTGCTCCCACTTTCAATATGTATCCAGATTGAGACTTAGAGTCGTCTGGATCGGTGTAAAAGCTTGCACCGATGTAACTGTTGACGACGGGCTCTTTTATCACCGCCATAATCGAGAAATATTTCCTTAGTCCTCACTAAGGATATTCTTGACCAATGTCCAGTGATCTACTCCTAGATCACTATTGTGCTCCTTTGCCAAATTCAAAGCAAGGTATACAATAGGTCTGGTACATAGCATAGCATACTTTATAGAACCTATGACTGAGGCATAGGGAATGACTTTCATTATCTTTTCTATTTTCGGCTGTGGTCGGGATTTGAGTCTTACTCAATTTCACACCTTTGCAACACAAGCAAGAACTTTTTCTTTGACTGTTTCATTTTGAACTACTTCAAAATCTTGACAAGGTATGTACTCATTGAAAATCTTATCAAGCGTCTTGATCTATCTCAATAGATCTTGATGCTCAATAAGTAAGTAGTTTTACTGAGGTCTTTCTTTGAAAAACTCCTTTCAAACACTCCTTTATGCTTTGCAGAATAATTCTACATTATTTCCGATCAACAATATGTCATTCACATATACTTATCAGAAATGTTGTAGTGCTCCCACTCACTTTCTTGTAAATACAGGCTTCACCGTAAGTCTGTATAAAACTGTATGCTTTGATCAACTTATCAAAGCGTATATTCCAACTCCGAGATGCTTGCACCAGTTCATAGATGGATTCCTGGAGCTTGCATATTTTGTTAGCACCTTTAGGATTGACAAAACCTTCTGGTTGCATCATATACAACTCTTCTTTAAGAAAACCATTAAGGAATGCAGTTTTGACATCCATTTGCCAGATTTCATAAATTGTGGCAATTACTAACATGATTCGGACAGACTTAAGCATCGATACGAGTGAGAAAATCTCATTGTATTCAACACCTTGAACTTGTCAAAAAACCTTTCACAACAAGTCGAGCTTTGTAGATAGTAACACTACTATCAGTGTCCGTCTTCCTCTTGAAGATCCATTTATTTTCTATGGTTTGCCAATCATCGGGCAAGTCCACCAAAGTCCATACTTTGTTCTCATACATGGATCTCGTCTCAGATTTCATGGCCTCAAGCCATTTCACGGAATCTGGGCTCATCATCGCTTCCTCATAGTTCGTAGGTTTATCATGGTCTAGTAACATGACTTCCAGAATAGGATTACCGTACCACTCTGGTGCGCACCGTACTCTGAAAGACCTACGACGTTCTGTAGTAACTTGATTTGAAGTTTCATGATCATCATCATTAGCTTCCTCACTGATTGGTGTAGGAATCACTGGAACTGATTTCTATGATGAACTACTTTCCAATTCGGGAGAAAGTGCAAATTACCTTATCAAGCTCTACTTTCCTCCCACTCACTTCTTTCGAGAGAAACTCCTTCTCTAGAAAGGATCCATTTTAGCAATGAATAACTTGCCTTCGGATCTGTGATAGAAGGTGTATCCAACAATTTCATTTGGGTATTCTATGAAGACGCACTTCTCCGATTTGGGTTTGAGCTTATCAGGTTGAAACTTTTTCACATAAGCATCGCAGCCCCAAACTTTAAGAAACGACAACTTTGGTTTCTTGCCAAACCACAGTTCATAAGGCGTCGTCTCAACGGATTTCGATGGTGCCCTATTTAAAGTGAATGCAACTGTCTCTAATGCATAATCCCAAAACAATAGTGGTAAATCAGTAAGATACATCATAGATCGCACCATATCTAATAAAGTGCGGTTACGACGTTCGGACACACCATAACGTTGTGGTGTTCTAGGTGGCGTGAGCTGTGAAACCATTCCACATTGTTTTATATGAAGGCCAAACTCATAACTCAAATATTCTCCTCCACGATCAGATCATAGAAACTTTATTTTCTTGTTACAATGATTCTCCACTTCACTCTGAAATTCTTTGAACTTTTCAACTATTTCAGACTTATGTTTCATCAAGTAGATATACGCATATCTTCTCAAATCATCTGTGAAGGTTAGAAAATAACGATACTTGCCACGAGCCTTCATACTCATTGGTCTGCATACATCAGTATGTATTATTTCCAACAAGTCAGAAGCTCGTTCCATTGTTCTGAAGAACGGAGTTTTAGTTATCTTGCCCAAAAGGCACAGTTCGCAAGCATCAAATGATTCATAACCAAGTGATTCCGAAAATCCATCTTTATGGAGTTTCTTCATGCGCTTTACACCGATATGACCCAAACGGCAGTGCCACAAATAAGTTGCACTATCATTATTAACTTTGCATCTTTTGGCATCAATATTATGAATATGTGTATCACTACAATCAAGATCCAACAAACTATTTTCATTGGGTGTATGACCATTTGAAGGTTCTATTCATGTAAACAGAAGAACAATTATTCTCTGACTTTAAATGAATAACCGTATTGCAATAAACACGATCAATTCATATTCATGCTCAACGCAAATGCGAAATAACATTTATTTAGGTTTAACACTAATCCCGAAAGTATAGGGAGTGTGCGATGATGATCATATCAATCTTGGAACTACTTCCAACACTCATCGTCACTTCCCCTTCAACTAGTCTCTGTTTATTCTGTAACTCCTGTTTCGAGTTACTAATCTTAGCAACTGAACAAGTATCAAGTACTCAAGGGCTACTATAAACACTAGTAAGGCACACATCAATAACCTGTATATCAAATATACCCTTGTTCACTTTGCCATCCTTCTTATCCACCAAATATTCAGGGTATTTCCGTTTCCAGTGACCATTTCCTTTGCAGTGTAAGCACTCAGTTTCAGGCTTGGTCCAGCTTTGAGCTTCTTCACGGGAGTGACAACTTGTTTGCCATTCTACTTGAAGTTTCCCTTTCTTTCCCTTTTCTTGAAACTAGTGATCTTGTCAACCATCAACACTTGATGCTCTTTCTTGATTTCTACCTTCGTCGATTTCAACATCACGAAGAGCTTGGGAATCGTTTTCGTCGTCCCTTGCATACTATAGTTCATCACAAAGTTCTACTAACTTGGTGATAGTGACTAGAGAATTCTGTCAATCACTATCTTATCTGGAAGATTAACTCCCACTTGATTCAAGCGATTGTAGTACCCAGACAATCTGAGGACATGCTCACTAGTTGAGCAATTCTCCTCCATCTTTTAGCCATAGAACTTGTTGGAGACTTCATATCTCTCAACTCGGGTATTTTCTTGAAATATTAACTTCAACTCCTAGAACATCTCATATGGTCCATGATGTTCAAAACGTCTTTGAAGTCCCGATTCTAAGCCGTTAAGCATGGTGCACTAAACTATCAAGTAGTCATCATATTGAGCTAGCCAAACGTTCATAACGTCTGCATCTGCTCCTGCAATAGGTCTGTCACCTAGCGGTGCATTAAGGACATAATTCTTCTGTGCAGCAATGAGGATAAACCTCAGATCACAGATCCAATCCGCATCATTGCTACTAACATCTTTCAACACAATTTTCTCTAGGAACATATCAAAATAAACATATGAAAGCAACAATGCAAGCTATTGATCTACAACATAATTTGCAAAATACTACCAGGACTAAGTTCATGATAAATTTAAGTTCAATTAATCATATTACTTAAGAACTCCCACTTAGACAGACATCTCTCTAGTCATCTAAGTGATCACGTGATCCAAATCAACTAAACCATGTCCGATCATCACGTGAGATGGAGTAGTTTTCAATGGTGAACATCACTATGTTGATCATATCTACTATATGATTCACGCTCGACCTTTCGGTCTCCGTGTTCCGAGGCCATATCTGTTATATGCTAGGCTCGTCAAGTTTAACCTGAGTATTCCGTGTGTGCAACTGTTTTGCACCCGTTGTATTTGAACGTAGAGCCTATCACACCCGATCATCATGTGGTGTCTCAGCATGAAGAATTTTCGCAACGGTGCATACTCAGGGAGAACACTTCTTGATAATTTTAGTGAGAGATCATCTTAAAATGCTACCGTCAATCAAAGCAAGATAAGATGCATAAAGGATAAACATCACATGCAATCAATATAAGTGATATGATATGGCCATCATCATCTTGTGCTTGTGATCTCCATCTCCGAAGCACCATCGTGATCACCATTGTCACCGGCGCGACACCTTGATCTCCATCATAGCATCGTTGTCATTACGCCATCTATTGCTTCTACGACTATCGCTACCGCTTAGTGATAAAGTAAAGCAATTACAGGGCGTTTGCATTTCATACAGTAAAGCGACAACCATATGGCTCCTGCCAGTTGCCGAAAACTTCGGTTACAAAACATGATCATCTCATACAATAAAATATAGCATCACGTCTTGACCATATCACATCACCACATGCCCTGCAAAAACAAGTTAGACGTCCTCTACTTTGTTGTTGCAAATTTTACGTGGCTGCTACGGGCTGAGCAAGAACCATTCTTACCTACGCATCAAAACCACAATGATAGTTCGTCAAGTTAGTGCAGTTTTAACCTTCGCAAGGACCGGGCGTAGCCACACTCGGTTCAACTAAAGTTGGAGAAACTGACACCCGCTAGTCACCTGTGTGCAAAGCACGGCGGTAAAACCAGTCTCGCGTAAGCGTACGCGTAATGTCGGTCTGGGCCGCTTCATCCAACAATACCGCCGAACCAAAGTATGACATGCTGGTAAGCAGTATGACTTGTATCGCCCACAACTTACTTGTGTTCTACTCGTGCATATAACATCTACGCATAAAACCAGGCTCGGATGCCACTATTGGGGAACGTAGTAATTTCAAAAAAATTCCTACACACACTCAAGATCATGGTGATGCATAGCAACGAGAGGGGAGAGTGTGTCCACGTACCCTCGTAGACCGAAAGCGGAAGCGTTAGAACAACGCGGTTGATGTAGTCGTATGTCTTCACGGCCCGACCGATCAAGCACCGAAACTACGGCACCTCCGAGTTCTAGCACACGTTCAGCTCGATGACGTCCCTCGAACTCCGATCCAGCCGAGTGTCGAGGGAGAGTTCCGTCAGCACGACGGCGTGGTGACGATCTTGATGTTCTACCGTCGCAGGGCTTCGCCTAAGCACCGCTACGATATTATCGAGGTGGACTATGGTGGAGGGGGCACCGCACACGGCTAAGAGATCCAAGGGATTAGGTGCCCCCCTGCCCCCGTATATAAAGGAGCAAGGGGTGAGGGGGCGGCCGGCCTAGGAGGGGGCGCGCCAAGGGGAGTCCTACTCCTACCGGGAGTAGGACTCCCTCCTTCCTTGTTGGAGTAGGAGAAGGGGAAAGAGGGGGAGAGGAAGAAGGAAAGGGGGTCTGCGCCCTTTGTCCAATTCGGACCAGAGGGGGGGCGCAGGCCTCCTTCCTTTTGGCCTCTCTCCTCTATTCCCGTATGGCCCAATAAGGCCCATATACTCCCGGTGAATTCCCGTAACTCTCCGGTACTCCGAAAAATACCCGAATCACTCGGAACCTTTCCGAAGTCCGAATATAGTCGTCAAATATATTGATCTTTACGTCTCGACCATTTCAAGACTCCTCGTCATGTCCTCGATCTCATCCGGGACTCCGAACTCCTTCGGTACATCAAAACTCATAAACTTGTAATATAACTGTCATCGAAACCTTAAGCGTGCGGACCCTACGGGTTCGAGAACAATGTAGACATGACCAAGACACGTTTCCGGTCAATAACCAATAGCGGAACCTAGATGCTCATATTGGCTCCCACATATTCTACGAAGATCTTTATCGGTCAAACCGCATAACAACATACGTTGTTCCCTTTGTCATCGGTATGTTACTTGCCCGAGATTCGATCATCGGTATCCAATACCTAGTTCAATCTCGTTACCGGCAAGTCTCTTTACTCGTTACGTAATGCATCATTCCATAACTAACTCTTTAGCTACATTGCTTGCAAGGCTTATAGTGATGTGCATTACCGAGAGAGCCCAGAGATACCTCCCCGACAATCAGAGTGACAAAACCTAATCTCGAAATACGCCAACCCAACATGTACCTTTGGAGACACCTGTAGAGCTCCTTTATAATCACCCAGTTACGTTGTGACGTTTGGTAGCACACAAAGTGTTCCTCCGATAAACGGGAGTTGCATAATCTCATAGTTACAGGAACATGTATAAGTCATGAAGAAAGCAATAGCAACATACTAAACGATCAAGTGCTAAGCTAACGTAATGGGTCAAGTCAATCACATCATTCTACTAATGATGTGATCCCGTTAATCAAATGACAACTCATGTCTATGGTTAGGAAACATAACCATCTTTGATTAATGAGCTAGTCAAGTAGAGACATACTAGTGACATTAAGTTTGTCTATGTATTCACACATGTATTATGTTTTCGGTTAATACAATTCTAGCATGAATAATAAACATTTATCATGATATAAGGAAATAAATAATAATTTTATTATTGCCTCTAGGGCATATTTCCTTCAGGCGGTCCAGCAGCGCCCTTGAAAGGCAAGCCAAAGGAAGACCTAGATGCGGAGAGGTGCCCAAGACTTCCAGGTGAGGCGCCAGGAAGGCTCGATTGTGGAGCCGGCGAAGAGCACTTTGTAACAGGACTTGGCGGAGTACACGCCGTTCGTGGTCCAGCGCCAGGTGAGGACGTCCGACACGTCGGAGAGAGTGACCTGCTAGAGCCGCGCCCAGAGGAGGACATATTGCACCAGCGCCTTAGGGGAAAGGTGGCCGCGCACGTCCTGGACCCAGGCACGAGAGGCCAAGCCCGCGGCAACGGTGCGAGCCTTACAGATGCGGCGGGGGACAAGGGCGTGGAGGAGCGGGGCCAGCTCGGCGACGGAGAGCCCGTCGATCCAGTGGTCATCCCAAAAGAGGCAGGAGTTGCCGTCGCCAATCTGCCAAGATGTGAAGGCGCGAAAGATGGCCTGAACAGCCGAGTTGCATGGGATGTGGAGGTGCTGCCAGGGGCGGGAGGGGTCTGTCTTGCGCAGCCAGAGCCAGCGGGCTTGCAAGGCGTGGGCAGAACGCTGCAGGTCCGGGATGCCAAGGCCGCCGTAGACCAGGGGGCGGCAGACCTTGGCCCAGCTGACGAGGCAGTTCCCTCCATTGGTGGTCTTGCGTCCTTGCCAGAGGAAAGCATGGAGGAGGCGATTCACTTGATGGAGGATGGAAGAGTGCAACGACATGGCGATCAGAATGTGGTGGGCATCGCACAGAACACATGTCGGATGAGGGCCAACCGCTCGCCGCGTGACAGCATAGACGCCCACCATGGGGAGAGCCTCTTCTCCAGCCTCTCGACGAAGGGTTGGAGGGAGGAGGCGGTGATCTTGCGAATGGAGAGCGGGAGGCCGAGGTACTTGGCGGGGAACTCGTCGATCGGACACGGGAAGTGGTTGGAGATTGAGTCCCGAACCTCGGGGGGGCATTGGATGGGCATGGCCGTGCATTTGTCGAGGTTGGTGTGGAGACCCGAGGCGGTGCCGAATAGCCCGAGGATGTGGCGCACCGCGGAAAGGTCGCGCGCGTCGGAATGGCAGAAAAGCACGACGTCGTCCATGTAGAGGGAGAGGCTGGAGGCCATGTGGCGATCAGTGAGCCGTTGCAGGAGGCCCAGTGAGGTGGCACGCTGGAAGAGGCGGTTGAGGACGTCGATGACGATCACAAAGAGCATGGGGGACACGGGGTCGCCCTGGCGAAGCCCCTTGCAGTGGCGGATCGGTGGTCCTGGGAGCCCGTTGATGAGCACCCTGGTGCTAGCCGTGGAGACGAGGATGGAGATCCAGTTGCGCCATCGGGGCCCGAACCCCAGGTGCTGCAGGACCTCGAGGAGGAAGGGCCAGGAGACTGAGTCAAAAGCACGCGCGATGTCCAGCTTGAGAAGAACACGCGGCAGGCGAAGAGTGTGGAGCTGCCTAGCAGTCTGTTGGACAAGCATGAAGTTGTCGTGGATGTTGGAAATATGCCCTAGAGGCAATAATAAATTAGTTATTATTATATTTCCTTGTTCATGATAATCGTTTATTATCCATGCTATAATTGTATTGATAGGAAACTCAGATACATGTGTGGATACATAGACAACACCATGTCCCTAATAAGCCTCTAGTAGACTAGCTCGTTGATCAATAGATGGTTACGGTTTCCTGACCATGGACATTGGATGTCGTTGATAACAGGATCACATCATTAGGAGAATGATGTGATGGACAAGACCCAATCCTAAGCCCAGCACAGAGATCGTGTAGTTCGTATGCTAAAGCTTTTCTAATGTCAAGTATCTTTTCCTTAGACCATGAGATTGTGCAACTCCCGGATACCGTAGGAATGCTTTGGGTGTACCAAACGTCACAACGTAACTGGGTGGCTATAAAGGTGCACTACAGGTATCTCCGAAACTATCTGTTGGGTTGGCACGAATCGAGACTGGGATTTTTCACTCCATGTAAACGAAGAGGTATCTCTGGGCCCACTCGGTAGGACATCATCATATTGTGCACAATGTGACCAAGGGGTTGATCACGGGATGATGTGTTACGGAACGAGTAAAGAGACTTGCCGGTAACGAGATTGAACAAGGTATCGGTATACCGACGATCGAATCTCGTGCAAGTACAATACCGTTAGACAAAGGGAATTGTATACGGGATCGATTGAGTCCTTGACATCGTGGTTCATCCGATGAGATCATCGTGGAACATGTGGGAGCCAACATGGGTATCCAGATCCCGCTGTTGGTTATGGACCGGAGAACGTCTCGGTCATGTCTACGTGTCTCCCGAACCCGTAGGGTCTACACACTTAATGTTCGATGACGCTAGGGTTATAAAGGAAGTTTGTATGTGGTTACCGAATGTTGTTCGGAGTCCCGGATGAGATCCCGGACGTCACGAGGAGTTCCAGAATGGTCCGGAGGTAAAGATTTATATATGGGAAGTCCTATTTTGGCCACCGGAAAATGTTCGGGTTTTTTCGGTATTGTACCGGGAAGGTTCTAGAAGGTTCCGGAGTGGGCCCACCTGCATGGGGGGACCCACATGAACGTGGGTAGTGGGGGCAAGGCCCCACACCCCTGGTCAAGGCGCACCAAGATCCCCCCTTAGAAGGAATAAGATCATATCCCGAAGGGATAAGATCAAGATCCCTAAAAGGGGGGGATAACAATCGGTGGGGAAGGAAATGATGGGATTTCTTTCCTCCCACCTTTGCCAACGCCCCAATGGACTTGGAGGGCAAGAAACCAGCCCCTCCACCCCTATATATAGTGGGGAGGCGCATGGGAGCTTTACCACAAGTTCTGGCGCAGCCCTCCCCTC
>NC_057807.1:286066035-286079720 GCF_018294505.1 Triticum aestivum
GGGGGGATAACAATCGGTGGGGAAGGAAATGATGGAATTTCTTTCCTCCCACCTTTGCCAACCACCCAATGGACTTGGAGGGAAAGAAACCAGCCCCTCCACCCCTATATATAGTGGGGAGGCGCATGGGAGCTTTACACGAAGTTCTGGCGCAGCCCTCCCCCTCTCCCAAGTACTCCTCCTCTCTCGCGGTGCTTGGCGAAGCCCTGCAGGATTGCCACACTCCTCCACCACCACCACGCCATCGTGCTGCTGCTGGATGGAGTCTTCCTCAACCTCTCCCTCTCTCCTTGCTGGATCAAGGCATGGGAGACGTCACCGGGCTGTATGTGTGTTGAACGCGGAGGTGCCGTCCGTTCGGCACTAGGATCCCCGGTGATTTGGATCACGACGAGTACGACTCCTTCAACCCCGTTCTCTTGAATGCTTCTGCTTAGCGATCTACAAGGGTATGTAGATGCACTCTCCTTCCCCTCGTTGCTGGTTTCTCCATAGATAGATCTTGGTGACACGTAGGAAAATTTTGAATTTCTGCTACGTTCCCCAACAGTGGCATCATGAGCCAGGTCTATGCGTCGATTCTTTGCACGAGTAGAACACAAAGTAGTTGTGGGGGTTGATTTTGTTCAATATGCTTACCGTTACTAGTCCAATCTTGTTTCGACGGTATTGTGGGATGAAGCGGCCCGGATCGACCTTACACGTACTCTTACGTGAGACAGGTTCCACCGATTGACATGCACTTGGTGCATAAGGTGGCTAGCGGGTGCCAGTCTCTCCCACTTTAGTCGGAACGGATTCGATGAAAAGGGTCCTTATGAAGGGTAAATAGCAATTGACATATCACGTTGTGGTTTTTGCGTAGGTAAGAAACGTTCTTGCTAGAAACCCATAGCAGCCACGTAAAACATGCAAACAACAATTAGAGGACGTCTAACTTGTTTTTGCAGGGTATGCTATGTGATGTGATATGGCCAAGAAGAATGTGATGAATGATATGTGATGTATGAGATTGATCATGTTCTTGTAATAGGAATCACGACTTGCATGTCGATGAGTATGACAACCGGCAGGAGCCATAGGAGTTGTCTTAATTTATTGTATGACCTGCGTATCATTAAACAATGCCATGTAATTACTTTACTTTATTGCTAACCGGTAGCCATAGTAGTAGAAGTAATAGTTGGCGAGACAACTTCATGAAGACATGATGATGGAGATCATGGTGTCATGCCGATGACAATGATGATCATGGAGCCCCGAAGATGGAGATCAATGGAGCTATATGATATTGGCCATATCATGTCACTGCTATATAATTGCATGTGATGTTTATTATGTTTATGCATCTTGTTTACTTAGAACGACGGTAGTAAATAAGATGATCCCTTACAACAATTTCAAGAAGTGTTCTCCCCTAACTGTGCACCGTTGCTAAAGTTCGTCGTTTCGAAGAACCACGTGATGATCGGGTGTGATAGATCCTTACGTTCACATACAACGGGTGTAAGACAGTTTTACACATGCAAAACACTTAGGGTTAACTTGACGAGCCTAGCATGTACATACATGGCCTTGGAACACAGAGACCGAAAGGTCGAGCATGAGTCGTATAGTAGATACGATCAACATGAAGATGTTCACCGATGATGACTAGTCCGTCTCACGTGATGATGGGACACGGCCTAGTTGACTCGGATCATGTAATCACTTAGATGACTAGAGGGATGTCTATCTGAGTGGGAGTTCATAAGATGAACTTAATTATCCTGAACATAGTCAAAAGATCTTTGCAAATTATGTCGTAAGCTCGCGCTTTAGTTCCACTGTTTAGATATGTTCCTAGAGAAAATATAGTTGAAAGTTGACAGTAGCTATTATGCGATCAGTAGAAAGCTTATGTCCTTAATGCACCGCTCAGTGTGCTGAACCCCAAACATCATTTGTGGATGTTGTGAACATCGGACATACACGTTTTGATAACTACGTGATAGTTCAGTTAAACGGTTTAGAGTTGAGGCACCAAAGACGTTTTTGAAACGTCGTGGAACATATGAGATGTTTCGAGGGCTGAAATTGGGATTTCAGCCTCGTGCCCACGTTAAGAGGTATGAGACCTCCAACAATTTTCTTAGCCTGCAAACTAAGGGAGAAAAGCTCAATCGTTGAGCTTGTGCTCAGATTGTCTGAGTGCAACAATCACTTGAATCGAGTGGGAGTTGATCTTCCAGATGAGATAGTGATGTTTCTCCAAAGTCATTGCCACCAAGCTACTAGAGCTTCGTGATGAACTATAACATATCAGGGATAGATATGATGATCCTTGAGGTATTCGCGATGTTTGACACCGCGAAAGTAGAAATCAAGAAGGAGCATCAATTGTTGATGGTTGGTGAAACCACTAGTTTCAAGAAGGGCAAGGGCAAGAAGGGATACTTCATGAAATGGCAAATCAGCTGCTGCTCTAGTGAAGAAACCCAAGGTTGAACCCAAACCCGAGACTAAGTGCTTCTGTAATAAGGGGAACAACCACTGGAGCAGAATTACCCTAGATACTTGGTAGATGAGAAGGCTGGCAAGGTCGATAGAAGTATATTGGATATATATTATGTTAATGTGTACTTTACTAGTACTCCTAGTAGCACCAGGGTATTAGGATACCGGTTCGGTTGCTAAGTGTTAGTAACTCGAAATAAAATAGCTACAGAATAAACGGAGACTAGCTAAAGGTGAGCTGACGATATGTGTTGGAAGTGTTTCCAAGTTTGATGTGATCAAACATCGCACGCTCCCTCTACCATCAAGATTAGTATTAAACCTAAATAATTGTCATTTGGTGTTTTGCGTTGAGCATAGACATGATTGGATTATGTCTATCGCAATACGGTTATTCATTTAAGGAGAATAATGGTTACTCTATTTATTTGAATAATACCTTCAATGGTCTTGCACCTAAAGGAATGGTTTATTGAATCTCGATCGTAGTGATACACATTTTCATGCCAAAAGATATAAGATAGTAATGATAGTACCACTTACTTGTGGCACTGCCATGTAAGTCATATTGGTGTAAAACGCATGAAGAAGCTCCATGTTGATGGATCTTTGGACTCACTCATTTTTGAAAAGTTTGAGACATGTGAACCATGTCTATTGGTGTATACGCATGAAGAAACTCCATGCAGATGGATCGTTTGGACTCACTTGATTTTGAATCACTTGAGATATGCAAATCATACCACATGGGCAAGATGACTAAAAAGACTCGTTTTTCAGTAAAATGGAACAAGATAGCAACTTGTTGGAAGTAAACACATTTTGATGTGTGCAGTCCAATGAGTGCTGAGGCATGCAGTGAATATCATTATGTTCTTACTTCATAGATGATTCGAGTAGATGTTGAGTATATTTACTTGATGAAACACAAGTCTAAATTATTGAATGGTTCAAGTAATTTCAGAGTGAAGTTGAAGATCATCGTGACAAGAGGATAAAATGTCTATGATATGATCATAGAGATGAGTATCTGAGTTAAGAGCTTTGGCACGCAATTAAGACATTGTGGAAATTGTTTCACAATTAATACCGCCTGGAACACCATAGTTTGATGGTGTGTCCGAACATCATAGTTGCACCCTATTGGATATGGTGCGTACCATGATGTCTCTTATCGAATAACCACTATCGTTTATGGGTTAGGCATTAGAGACAACCACATTCACTTTAAATAGGGCACCACATAATTCCGTCGAGATGACACCGTATGAACTATGGTTTAGAGAAACCTAAGCTGTCATTTCTTAAAGGTTTGGGGCTGCGACGCTTATGTGAAAAAGTTTTAGGTTGATAAGTTCGAACCCAAAGCGGATAAAATGCATCTTCATAGGACACCCAAAAACAGTTGGGTATACCTCCTAATTCAGATCCGAAAGCAATAGGGATTGTTTCTTGAATCGGGTCCTTTCTCGAGGAAAAGTTTGTCTTGAAAAGTTGAGTGGGAGGATGGTGGAGACTTGATATGGTTATTGAACCATCACTACAACTAGTGTGTAGCAGGGCACAGGAAGTTGTTCCTGTGGCACCTACACCAATTGAAGTAGAAGCTTATGATAGTGATCATGAAACTTCGGATCAAGTCACTACTGTACCTCGTAGGGTGACAAGGATGCGTACTACTTCAGAGTGGTACAGTAATCCTGTCTTGAAGGTCATGTTGCTAGACAACAATGAACCTACAAGCTATGGAGAAGCGATGGTGGGCCCAAATTCCGACAAATGGTTAGAAGCCATGAAATCCGAGATAGGATCCATGTATCAGAACAAAGCATGGACTTTGGTGGACTTGCCCGATGATCGGCAAGCCATTGAGATAAATGGATCTTTAAGAAGAAGACGGACGTGGACGGTAATGTCACCGTCTATGAAGCTCGACATGTGGCGAAGAGTTTTTCACAAGTTCAAAGAGTTGACTACGATGATATTTTCTCATCTGTAGCGATGCTTAAGTCCGTCGGAATCATGTTAGCATTAGCTGCATTTATGAAATCTGGCAGAGGATGTCAAGACGAGTTTCCTTACCAGTTTTCGTAAGGAAAGGTTGTATGTGATACAATCAAAAAAGTTTTGTCGATCCTAAGGATGCTAAAAGGTATGCTAGCTCCAGCAATCCTTCTAAGGACTGGAGTAAGCATCTCGGAGTTGGAATATGTACTTTGATAAGATGATCAAAGATTTTTGTTTATACAAAGTTTATGAGAAACTTGTAGTTCCAAAGAAGTGAGTGGGAGCACTATAGAATTTCTGATGAGTATATGTTGTTGACATATTGATGGTCAGAAATGATGTAGAATTTTCTGTAAAGCATATAGGGTTATTTGAAAAGTGTTTTTCAAGTGAGCTACTTGAACAATAAGCATCAAGATCTATAAGATAGATCAAAATGCTTAATAGTACTTTCAAATGAGCACATACCTTGACATGATATTGAAGGTGTTCAAGATGGATCAGTCAAAGAAGGAGTTCTTGCCTGAGATGTAAGGTATAAAGTTAAGACTTAAAGCTCGACCACGGCAGAAAAGAGAGAAAGGACGAAGGTCGTCCCCTATGCCTTAGACGTAGGCTCTACAGTATGCTATGCTGTGTACCGCACCGAAAGTGTGCCTTGCCATGAGTCAGTCAAGGGGTACAAGAATGATCCAGGAATGGATCATTGGACAGCGGTCAAAATTGTCCTTGGAGTAAATAAGGACATGTTTCTCGATTATGGAGGTGATAAAGAGTTCGGCGTAAAGGGTTACGTCGGTGCAAGCTTTAACACCTATCTGAGTGACTCTGAGTAGCAAACCGGATACGTATAGTGGAGCAACCATTTGGAATAGCTCCAAGTGGAGCGTGGAAGCAGCGTTTACAATATGACCTAGAAATTTGCAAAGCACACATGGATCTGAAAGGTTCAGACCCGTTGACTAAAACCTCTCTCACAAGCAAAACATGATCAAACCCCAGAACTCATTGAGTCTTAATCACATGATGATGTGAACTAGTTTAGTGACACTAGTAAACTCTTTTGATGTTGGTCACATGGCGATGTGACCTGTGAGTGTTAATCACATGGCGATGTGAACTAGATTATTGACTCTAGTGCAAGTGGGAGACTGTTGGAAATATGCCCTAGAGGCAATAATAAATTAGTTATTATTATATTTCCTTGTTCATGATAATCGTTTATTATCCATGCTAAAATTGTATTGATAGGAAACTCAGATACATGTGTGGATACATAGACAACACCATGTCCCTAGTAAGCCTCTAGTAGACTAGCTCGTTGATCAATAGATGGTTACGGTTTCCTAACCATGGACATTGGATGTCATTGATAACGGGATCACATCATTAGGAGAATGATGTGATGGACAAGACCCAATCCTAAGCCTAGCACAGAGATCGTGTAGTTCGTATGCTAAAGCTTTTCTAATGTCAAGTATCTTTTCCTTAGACCATGAGATTGTGCAACTCCCGGATACCGTAGGAATGCTTTGGGTGTACCAAATGTCACAATGTAACTGGGTGGCTATAAAGGTGCACTACAGGTATCTCCGAAAGTATCTGTTGGGTTGGCACGAATCGAGACTGGGATTTGTCACTCCATGTAAACGGAGAGGTATCTCTGGGCCCACTCGGTAGGACATCATCATAATGTGCACAATGTAACCAAGGGGTTGATCACGGGATGATGTGTTACGGGACGAGTAAAGAGACTTGCCGGCAACGAGATTGAACAAGGTATCGGTATACCAACGATCGAATCTCGGGCAAGTACAATACCGTTAGACAAAGGGAATTGTATACGGGATCGATTGAGTCCTTAACATCGTGGTTCATACGATGAGATCATTGTGGAACATGTGGGAGCCAACATGGGTATCCAGATCCTGCTGTTGGTTATTGACCGGAGAACGTCTCGGTCATGTCTACGTGTCTCCCGAACCCGTAGGGTCTACACACTTAAGGTTCGATGACGCTAGGGTTATAAAGGAAGTTTGTATGTGGTTACCGAATGTTGTTTGGAGTCCCGGATGAGATCCCAGACGTCACGAGGAGTTCCAGAATGGTCCAGAGGTAAAGATTTATATATGGGAAGTCCTATTTTGGCCACCGGAAAATGTTCGGGTTTTTTTGGTATTGTACGAGGAAGGTTCTAGAAGGTTCCGGAGTGGGCCCACCTGCATGGGGGGACCCACATGAACATGGGTAGTGGGGGCAAGGCCCCACACCCCTGGTCAAGGCGCACCAAGATCCCCCCTTAGAAGGAATAAGATCATATCCCGAAGGGATAAGATCAAGATCCCTAAAAGGGGGGGATAACAATCGGTGGGGAAGGAAATGATGGGATTTCTTTCCTCCCACCTTTGCCAACGCCCCAATGGACTTGGAGGGCAAGAAACCAGCCCCTCCACCCCTATATATAGTGGGAAGGCGCATGGGAGCTTTACACGAAGTTCTGGCGCAGCCCTCCCCCTCTCCCAAGTACTCCTCCTCTCTCGCGGTGCTTGGCGAAGCCCTGCAGGATTGCCACGCTCCTCCACCACCACCACGCCGTCGTGCTGCTGTTGGATGGAGTCTTCCTCAACCTCTCCCTCTCTCCTTGCTGGATCAAGGCATGGGAGACGTCACCGGGCTGTACGTGTGTTGAACACGGAGGTGTCGTCCGTTCGGCACTAGGATCTCCAGTGATTTGGATCACGATGAGTACGACTCCTTCAACCCCGTTCTCTTGAACACTTCCGCTTAGTGATCTACAAGGTTATGTAGATGCACTCTCCTTCCCCTCGTTGCTGGTTTCTCCATAGATAGATCTTGGTGACACGTAGGAAAATTTTGAATTTCTGCTACGTTCCCCAACAGTGGATGCTGCGGCCAGCAATGAAGGCGCTCTGGTTGGTGGAGATAAGCTCGCCGAGACGCGGCGCGAGCCGGAGGGAGAGGACCTTGGCGAACAGCTTGGCGAACAGATGGATGAGGCTGATCGGCCTATACTCGGCGAGGGACGAGGCTTCCGGGTGCTTGGGAAGGAGGGTGAGCAGGGCCTCGTTCAGCTTGTGGAAACCGCGGCCGTTAAGGTTGTAGAGCTTGCCAAAGGCCTCGACGAAGTCGTCGCGGATGATGTCCCACGCGACGATGAGGAATTCCACCGTGAAGCCATCGGGCCTGGGCGCTTTGCCACGGGGGAGCTGGCGGACGGCAGACCAGATCTCGTCGGCCGATAAGGGCTGGTCAAGCGCGGAGAGGTCGAAGGATCTGTCATCGATCGCATCGAGGGCGATGGTGTGTTCTCGGTGGTCGGCCGTGCCGAGCAGGCCAGAGAAGTGGGAGAAAGCGGCCTCGGCCATGGCCATGGGGTCAGAAACAGTGTCGCCGCCCACGCGGAGCTCGTGGATGCGGTTTCGCCGGTTGCGGTGGGCGGCGCACAGGCGAAGGAAGGCGATGTCGGTGTCTCCGACGCGCAGCCAAGAAAGGCGGACCCATTGGCGAGCAATGGAGCGATCCAAGGAGGCGAGCCCCAGATAAGTTCTCTTCAGCTGGTGGCGAAGCCAGGATTCCGCCGGCGAGAGGGGGCGGGATTCTTGAGCCGCATCAAGGAGAGCGATGAGCTCGCGGGAGATGGAAAGCTGAAGCGCGACGTGGTTCATCTTCCGAGCGCTCCAGCTCTGTAGGCGACGCGCAGTGCACTTGAGGCTGGCGAATATGCGGCGAAACGGGTCCGTATCACGCGCCGGCTCCTGCCAGGCGGCGGCGACCGTCTGGTGGAAACCCTCGAGCTTGGGCCAAAACCTCTCGAAGTGGAAACGCTTGTGGCCAGGGAGGGGAGAGGAACAGTCGACGAGCAACGGCGCATGATCCGAGGCAGCGGATGACAGGCAGCGCAGGAGACAGTGGGGGTGGGCCGCCTCCCAGCTCGGGGAGCAGAGGACGCGGTCGATGTCGTGGATCTAAGTCTGACAGTAGAGTGGGGGTAGGTATGGAGAGGCAAGGTCCTAGCTATGGAGAGGTTGTAAACACAAGCGATGTACGAGTTCAGGCCCTTCTCGGAGGAAGTAAAAGCCCTACGTCTCGGAGCTCGGAGGCGGTCGAGTGGATTATATGTATAGGTGTTACAAGAGTCCGAACCCTTCTGCCTGTGGAGGGGGGTGGCTTATATAGAGTGCGCCAGGAACCCTGCCAGCCCACGTAATGAAAGGGTTAAAGTACATTAAGTCTGGGGCATTACTGGTAACGCCCCACATAAAGTGTCTTAACTCGACCATAAAGTCTATTCAATTTACAGGCCGTTGCAGCGCAGAGCGCCTTCTGACCTTCTGGTGGTCGAGTGAGCTTCATGGTCGAGTCCTTCTAGTCAGTCGAGTGGGTTCCTCATTGGTCGACTGGAAGGTGATCTCTTCTAAGGGTGTCCATGGGTAGGGTACTTAGATCAGGTCTATGACCCTATCCTAGGTACATGAATCCATCATTAGCCCCCGAATGGATTGAGGCTTGAATGAGGAAGGAGTTGATGCTGTCTCCGATTGACTTTTGCATACTGGCTATGCGTTGTTTTGGATCAAGACTCTCTTTGTTGATAACGAGCAACGTTTCTTCAGTCGACTCGATCCATTCTTTTCTTTCGTCGAGTGACTTTTTAGACTTCGCTGATTTCTGAGTGACAGATCACAGGAAATCCCGCGTTCGACGGACCGATCCGCCGTTCGCGGATTCCGCGGGATATGAAATTTGGGGAAGCGCGCGAAGCGGGGCGGACTGCAGCGCTCGGATGGGATAGGGCATAAACACCTCGATCCCCGCGCCGCTTTTTTCGCCACGTATCGCGTCCGCGCAACTATTTCGAGATATGATTAGATCGACCGGGCCCACCTGTCATCCACTCGGAAGGGATCCTATAAGTGCGCCCGGCGAGGGTTTTTTGAATAGTACCTCAGCATTCTCTCTTTGCTCTCCTCGCCTCCGCCCAACTCTCATCTGCACAACTTCCCCTCGCGCATCTCGCCGGCAACCATGGTCAAGGAGAAGATGGCGGCGCTGGAGCGCGCCAAGAAGGCGTCGGCGGCGGAGAAGGCGTCGGCGGCGGAGAAGGCGAAGGGGAGATCCACCAGCCGCAGCGGGTCTTCGTCGAGATCCCGCCTGCCGAAGGGCTGGGTCCAAGGAGATTGGATCCAGTCGACCATCACGGAGACGGATCTCCTCGACATGGCCAACGACGGGCTGATCCCCCACGGTGCTGCTAGGCTTTCGGGGAAAGAGTGGCAGCCCCAGCCGGAAGAGGGTGAGTGCGTGCTTCTGGCCACCCACGTCGACCGTGGATTTTCTTTGCCACCGAGTGTTTTCTTCCGTGGTTTTTTGAACTTCTTTGGAGCTCAACTCCACCACTTCACCCCAAACTCTATCGCATATCTTGCTGCGTTCGTATCCATGTGTGAGAATTTCCTGGGCTGTCGACCGCACTGGGGCTTGTTCAAGCACATATTCACGTGTCGCTCTCAGACCGTGAAGAAGGCGAGCCCAGGCGATGAAAGAACCCAAGTTATCCAAATGTGTGGAGGCCTGGGGATCCAGGTGAGGAACAAGAGCACCTTCCCAGCCATGACATTTCCCGAGTCGGTTAGAGGCTGGCAGTCGACCTGGTTCTACTGCCAGAATGAGTCGACGCCGGGGCAGTCGAGTGGACTCCCTCAATTCACCATGGACCGAGTGAACAAGCCCTCCTCTCTGAAGGTGATTCCGGAGGAGAGAGCTGACGTGAAGATGCTGATGGATCGCGTGGTGCAGTTGGTCCGAGACGAAGTAACTGGCATGGACCTTTTGGAGGTTTTTCTTAGGCGGCGTATCCAGCCTCTTCAGTTCCGGAGCCATTGTATGTGGTTGTACTGCGGAACCGAAGACGGGACTCGGATCCACCCGGAAGCAGTCGACGACGCCACGGTGGAAAGGTGGATGGCCGCGATCACTGGGAACAAGGATAATCCCCGTGGATCCAGAAGGATTTCTCCACTCGACCACCACAGCGTCCCAGACAAAGTATGTTTGCTCTACCTTCCCTTGTATTCTTGTCATACTGATTTCTGTTTTCTCTGCCAATCGGTTGACTGACTTTTGTCTTGATGTCTATCAGGCCCTCACAGATCTGTACTCGATGCCCAATGGGGCACAGGCTCCGACTGAGGAGGGAGAGGCGAGCGGGGGCGAGGAGAGCCAGGAGGAGTGGGACTCAGATGCCGTTGAGGATGATGATGACGATGGAGACGATGATGATGAGGATGAAGAAGAGGAGGAGGAGGAGGAGGTCGCCCCACCGCGCTCGGAAAGGCGGTCGAAGCTTGTCCACGACCCTGCGACTGAACGTGGCAAGGGGGTTGCAACTGTTGCACAGTCGACCAAGCGCCCTCGGACCACTTCTCCGGCGCCGACTGAAAAGGCGTCGAAGCAGCCCAGGGTGGCCCCATCAAAGCCGACCAAGCTCCTGCCGAAGATGAAGGTGTCCATCCCCACCATATCAGGGTAATCATGCTGCTTAAGTCTTCTTGTTTTGTGTGAACTTTATCTCTGGTTGGCACTGGAGTTAGTCGACTGATTCCTTGGAGTTGCAGCGCTGCTACTTCTGAGACCTCAGCCCGGGCTGGCGACCATGAGATGGAGGACGCAGCAACCTCAAAGCCTGGTACTATACTCTTAACTCCGTCTTTAGTCGACTGACTCATGATTTCTAACTTTGATTCTTTTCTGAAGCTCCATCCAATGTCGTTATCGCCGTTCCTGATGATGATGACGAGGACGAGGAACCGCTGAGGTATAGGAGGAGCAGGAAGGCGTCTACTGGTAAGGCAACCCAGGATGCGACGGCGCCCGAGACTGTGGTCACGGAGGGGGAGAACACCACTCGACACACCGTGTCCTTCGTAGATCCACTGACGAGTGCTTCGCAGCCCTCCCTCTTCACGACGCACCACGTCCCAGAAGACCAAGCTGGCGCAGTGAAGGAGGCGATACGCCAGGCAGGGATCATGATGGAGCAGTTGAAGACCATCCGGGATGCAAGCCAAGCAGCTTATGACGCCAGCTCTGCCCTTCAAAGCAATGTTCAGGTCAGTCGACCACCGCCTGTTCTGTTAGGATATGCTATCAAAACTTTTCTTTCTGGAATCCATAGCAATCACCCACTGGGTGTGTCGATAAAAAACTCCGTGTTAGCGGGGGCACGCTGAGTGCACTCGCTGGGTGTAGTCCCCAAGGCTAAGGTCGACTGCTGGCAGTCGGCCTTAGGCTTTATAAGTAAAGGCTTTTCATCATTCGACCGGAGCGAATGGATTTCCGAAATCGGTGGGGGCACGCTGAGTGCACCCACTGGGTGTAGTCCCCAAGACTGTGGTCGACTGCTTGCAGTCGACTACAGTCTGGAGAACTCTATCCCCCTTTTTTTGTGTGTGAGTCGACTGGTCGACTCTGTCTTGAATAGAACTAGTGGGGGAACGCTGAGTGCACCCACTGGGTGTAGTCCCCGAGACTACGGTCGAATGCCTGCGTTCGGCTGTAGTCTTAGAAACGTATGATTTTCTCTTATCCACTCGGAAGTGAATGATCTTTGATATTTAGTCGCTTGGTTCTTCGCAGAACTCCTGTGATCTTGTGGCTCGCTACACTGAGCTGGAAAACAAGCACATTCAGCTCGAGCTGAATTTGAAGCTGGTTCAGGAGAATCTGACGAAGGCAAAGGAGGAGACCAAAGGTATGTTTGGTGAGACCTCGAGGCTATGGTCGACTGCTTTTTTCCTCATTCGTTTCAAAATCTGATCTTGCTGTAAGTTGCAGGCAAGGTGAAGGAGGCCCAGAAGAAAAAAGACCTTGAGCTACCTGAGAAGACCAAGCTTGCTGAGGAGAAGTTAGCTTCAGTCACCAAGCTCGAACAGGAGAATACCAATCTGAAAGCTGCTCTGGTTATTGCCAACAAGGAGGTCGACCGACTGAAGACTGACAAGACTATCTTGACCGACAAGATCAACCAGTTGACTGGGAAGAAAAATGACCTGGAGGCCTTCCTGGGTGGACTTGCCAAGAAACTGTTCCTTATGCTCGAAGGTAATCCTTTATGCTGCCCTTTTCAACTGCGATGTTCCCAATCGACAACTGTCTTGACTCGACGTTTGTCCTTGTAGAATTCTGTCGAAACTTTGAAGAAGAGACTAGCCAGTTGGAGCCAAACCTTGACCCTGTCAATTCTCCGGTGAATGATGAAGTTGCCATGAACGTCTTCCGACTAGAGTCCCGCGTTGCAGCTGTCGTGGACTATCTTGCAAGGCTGAAGGTCGCCACTTCTCGCATCGACTCGACGCTTTGGCCTGGGGAGACGCTTCAGAACGACCTCGAGTCGCTGATGGCTCGACTAAACGCGGTTCCCGACCGAGTGCAGGAGTGGAAGAAGTCCTCGGCTCGGTGTGGTGCAGATGTGGCCTTGTGTCTGGCCCGAGTCCACTGCAAGGACGCGCGAGAAGAGAAGTTGGCGGCTCTCCGAGTGGCCAACACCAAAAAACATGACTTCAGGTCCTTCATGGAAACTTTCATAGTTGCTGCTACCCGGATCGCAGACGGGATCGACCTCGATGAGTTCGTTGCTCCTTCCAGCCCTCCACAGGAGGGGTAAAAAACTTCCTTTAAGCTCGACACTTTAAATTTGCCTCGGTATGCCGAGTGGAATTGTAACCGAAAAAACCTTAACAGGCTTAGCGCCTGAGCACTCTCGGTTGCTTTAGGTATCGACCTAAACTTGAAGTTGATGTTCGAATATGATTGCTTTTGGCTCAAAAATATCCTTTGCAGGTTCACAGCGAGATGCCTACTGCAGTCGACTTATTCCTTAGGCGAGCACTGGGCCGCAGCTAAGCCCCCGAGTGAGAGGTTTGCTCTTCACTTGGTAGGATTTTTATACCTTAGGCGAGCACTGGGCTGCAGCTAAGCCCCCGAGTGAGAGGTTTGCTCTTCACTCGGTAGGATTTTTATACCTTAGGCGAGCACTGGGCTGCAGCTAAGCTCCCGAGTGAGAGGTTTGCTCTTCACTCGGTAGGATTTTCAAACACTTAGGCGAGCACTGGGCTGCAGCTAAGCCCCCGAGTGAGAGGTTTGCTCTCCACTCGGTAGGATTT
>NC_057807.1:286080206-286088812 GCF_018294505.1 Triticum aestivum
TCTTCACTCGGTAGGATTTTTATACCTTAGGCGAGCACTGGGCTGCAGCTAAGCCCCCGAGTGGGAGTCTGGCTCACCACTCGGTAGGATTTTCATAACTTAGGCGAGCACTGGGCTGCAACTAAGCCCCCGAGTGGAAGTCTGGCTTACCACTCGGTAGGATTTTTATACCTTAGGCGAGCACTGGGCTGCAGCTAAGCCCCCGAGTGGGAGTCTGGCTCACCACTCGGTAGGATTTTCATAACTTAGGCGAGCACTGGGCTGCAGCTAAGCCCTCGAGTGGAAGTCTGGCTTACCACTCGGTAGGATTTTATTTACTCTTAGGCGAAACGGATTCGCAGCTAAGCCTCCGAGTGGGAGTCTGGCTCACCACTCGGTAAGGATTTTTACAAACTTAGGCGAAACGGATTCGCGACTAAGCCACCCACTGGGGGAAATTTTGACAAAAATTATGAAGGAATTATGACACTATTATTTCGAAATCCATGAACTACAGGAGCACTTTATTACAACTCATCCGAGTGAAAAATTTAAGTGTAGAATGGGCGGAGCAGATCCGCATTCCAAGCTCGGGGCTCTTCTATGTTGTGTTCGACGTTGTAAAGACGGTATGCCCCGTTGTGGAGAACCTTGGTGATGATGAAGGGTCCTTCCCAAGAAGGAGCGAGCTTGTGTGGTTTCTGCTGATCCACTCGGAGCACTAGATCTCCTTCCTGGAAGGCTCGACTTCTCACATTTCTGGCGTAAAAGCGACGCAAGTCCTGTTGGTAGATGGTCGATCGGATCAGAGCCATCTCCCTTTCCTCCTCTAGAAGGTCGACTGCGTCCTGACGCGCTTGCTCAGCTTCTGCTTCGTTGTAGAGTTCAACTCGAGGAGCATTGTGAAGAAGATCACTCGGCAAGACTGCTTCAGCTCCATAGACCAAAAAGAATGGAGTTCTTCCGGTCGACCGATTGGGTGTGGTCCGCAAACCCCAAAGCACCGAAGGGAGTTCGTCGACCCATGCTCCAGCCACGTGTTTGAGATCACGCATCAGTCGGGGTTTTAAACCCTTGAGGATTAAGCCATTGGATCGCTCTGCTTGTCCATTCGACTGTGGATGGGCGACTGAAGCGTAGTCGACTCGTGTGCCTTGAGCGTTGCAGAAATCCTTGAATTCTTCTGAGTCAAAGTTCGACCCATTGTCCGTAATGATGCTGTGCGGGACTCCATATCTGAACGTCAGCTCTTTGATGAAGGTAACCGCAGTACCGGCGTCAAGATTCTTGATTGGTTTAGCCTCAATCCACTTGGTGAACTTGTCGACTGCGACCAGTACGTGCGTGAAACCACTTCGACCTGTTCTCAAGGGACCGATCATGTCCAACCCCCACACTGCGAACGGCCAGACGAGTGGAATGGTCTTCAAAGCTGACGTAGGCTTGTGTGACATATTGGAGTAGTACTGACATCCTTCGCACTTGTCCACTATTTCCTTTGCCATCTCATTCGCCCTCGGCCAGTAGAACCCAGCTCGGTATGCTTTGGCTACAATGGTCCGAGAGGACGCATGGTGACCACAGGTCCCTGAGTGGATATCATTGAGAATGATTCGACCTTCTTCTGGCGTTATGCATTTTTGACCAACTCCAGTCGGGCTTTCTCTATACAGCTGTCCTTTGATAACAGTAAAGGCTTTGGATTGATGGACGATCTGTCGCGCCTCTTCCTCATCCTCTGGGAGCTCTATTCTCAGGATATATGCGATATAGGGAATTGTCCAGTCGGGAGTGACCGCTAAAACCTCCATGACTAAGTCGACCACAGCTGGGACCTCGACTTCAGTCGGATCTGTGGCACTCTTGGGCTGTGGAGCTTCTTCTATGAAAGGATCTTCTTTGACTGACGGAATGTGTATATGCTCCAAAAACACACCACTCGGAATGGCTTCTCTTTTGGAACCTATCTTTGCCAGATCATCTGCTGCCTGATTTTTCAGTCGGGGGATGTGATGGAGCTCTAACCCCTCGAACTTCTTTTCTAGCTTCCTCACTGCATTGCAGTATCCAGTCATTGCTGGGCTTCTTGCGTCCCACTCCTTCATCACCTGGTTGACCACTAAATCTGAATCGCCATAGACCATCAGGCGACGGACACCGAGTGAGATGGCCATGCGTAATCCATACAAAAGGGCCTCATATTCTGCCTCATTGTTGGAGGAATCAAAGTGAATCTGGAGCACATACCTAAGCTTATCTCCTCTGGGGGAAACCAGTACGACCCCAGCACCGGAACCATTCAGCATCTTAGAGCCATCGAAGAACATGGTCCAATGCTCCGAGTGAACTTCAGTCGGCTGCTGTTGCTCAATCCACTCGGCGAGGAAATCTGCTATTGCCTGGGACTTAATGGCTTTCTTTGCCTCAAACTTGATATCAAGGGGAAGAAGTTCAATCGCCCATTTCGCCACTCGACCGGTTGCGTCTCTGTTGTGCAGAATCTCTAATAGAGGAGCGTCGCTGACGACTGTGATGGAATGATCAGAGAAATAATGAGCAACCTTCTTTGTGGTCATGTATATTCCATACACAAGCTTCTGATAATGAGGATATCTCTGCTTGGATGGAGTCAAGACTTCAGACAAATAATACACTGGGCGCTGAACTTTGAAGGCTTTTCCTTCTTCTTCCCGCTCGACCGTAAGCACTGTACTGACGACTTGTCCTGTGGCTGCGATATAAAGCAACAGAGGCTCTTTGCTGATTGGAGCAGCAAGCACCGGCTGGGTGGAGAGCAGAGCTTTTAGCTCGGCAAACGCTGCATCAACTTCTGGAGTCCACTCGAACTTGTCTGCCTTCTTCATCAGTCGGTAAAGAGGCAATGCCTTTTCACCGAGTCGTGAGATGAATCGACTTAATGCGGCCAAGCATCCAGTAAGCTTCTGGACATCGTGCACTCGCACAGGGCGTTTCATGAGAATAGTGCCGATTTTTTCTGGATTAGCGTCGATCCCTCGCTCGGAAACGAGAAGCCCGAGTAATTTTCCACCGGGAACTCCGAATGTGCACTTTGATGGATTGAGCTTGATATCATACCTTCTTAGGTTGGCAAATGTTTCGGCGAGGTCAGCGAGCAGGTCGGAACCCTTTTGTGACTTGACGACGATATCATCCATATACGCTTCCACATTCCGACTGATTTGCGTGAGAAGACACTTCTGAACCATTCCCATAAATGTGGCTCCGGCATTCTTGAGGCCGAATGGCATGGTGATATAGCAGAAGCACCCGAATAGAGTGATGAAAGCTGTTTTTACCTCGTCGGGCCCGTACAGACGGATCTGGTGGTACCCGGAATAGGCGTCTAGAAAAGACAATCTCTCGCATCCCGCGGTCGAGTCAACAATTTGATCTATGCGAGGGAGAGGAAAATGATCTTTCGGGCAGGCCCGGTTGATGTGCTTGAAATCAATGCACATTCGGAGCGATTTGTCCTTCTTAGGAACCATGACGACATTAGCGAGCCAGTCGGAGTGGTATATCTCTCGGATAAATCCTGCCGCCAACACTCGAGCCACTTCCTCACCAATGGCTTTTCTCTTCTGGACGGCGGACCGCCGAAGATGCTCTTTGACTGGTTTTGCTGATGAGTCGACCCTTAAGCGATGCTCAGCCAGTCCCCTGGGAACACCGGGCATGTCAGCGGGCTTCCATGCAAAAATGTCCCAGTTCTCACGGAGGAACTGGATGAGCGCTTCTTCCTATTTCGGGTCGAGTGTTGTGGAGATGTGGGTCGGGGCTGCGTCGGGGTCGGTCGAGTGAATGTGAACAGGCTTCGTCTCACCGGCCGACTGGAATGCAGATTCTGTGGCGGGTTTCTTGGATCGCAGCAAATCACTCGGATCTGCGTTTTGCTTGTACTCTTCGAACTCGACCGCTGTCACTTGGGAATCGGCAATCTTCGAGCCCTTCTGAAAGCACTCTTCTGCCTTTTTCCGATCGCCGGTGACAGTGATCACTCCTTTGGGACCTGGCATTTTCAGCTTGAGGTACACGTAACATGGTCGAGCCATGAACCGTGCGTAGGCTAGCCTCCCCAATATGGCGTGGTACGCACTCTGAAAATCCACAACCTCAAAGGTCAACTTTTCCTTGCGAAAATGCTTGGAATCACCAAAAACCACATCCAGAGCTATTTGGCCAAGTGACTTGGATTTTTTCCCTGGTATGACTCCGTGGAAACTCATGTTGCTGGTGCTCAATCGGGACATCGGGATGCCCATTCCTTTCAGTGTGTCTGCATACAACAAGTTCAGCCCACTACCACCGTCCATCAGCACTTTCGTCAGTCGAGTGCCTTCGACAACTGGATCGACCACTAATGCTTGCCTCCCAGGGGTGGCAATGTGAGTCGGGTGATCAGTTCGGTCGAATGTGATGGGTGTTTGGGACCATTTCAGATAACTTGATTTTGCTGGGGCAACCATGTTCACCTCACGGTTAATGACTTTCAGTCGACTCTTGCTTTCCACATCTGTGAAGATCATCAGAGTAGAGTTGACATGCGGATATTCTTCCTCGCTGTCCTCTTTGACACCGGCCTTGTCTGACTCCTTCTCCTTGTCCTTAGATTGTTTACCCTGAAACTGCTGGATCAGGAGTCGACACTGGCGAGTAGTGTGCTTTGGGAAAATGATATTGCCCTCTTCATCTTTCTTCGTGTGGATATGGCATGGCATATCCATCACGTCGTTTCCTTCTTTATCTTTTACTTTCTTAGGATTCCAGGATCCTTTTGGCTTCCCCTTGAACTTTCCCTGAGTCACGGCCAGGGCCTCTCCAGGAGCTGCTGGCTCGGCTTTCCGCTTCTGTTTCCGACTGGAATTTCCCTTCTCCGACTGACTTGGCTTGTACTTGCCGCTTCGGAGTTGGTCCTCTTCCTTGCCATTAGCGTACTTGGTAGCAATGTCCATCATTCGAATCAGGGTCATGTCCCCGGTTCGACCAAACTTCAGACTCAATTCTCTGTTCTTGATGCCATCTTTGAAGGCGCAAACTGCCTGATGATCAGAAACATTTTCCACAGTATGGTGCAGAGTGATCCACCTCTGAATGTACTCTCGGAGAGTCTCATTGGTCTTCTGCACACAGACTTGCAGCTCTATCAAACCAGCTGGTCGCTTGCAAGTTCCTTCAAAAGTCCTGACGAACACTCGGGACAAATCTTCCCAAGTGTGAATACTGCTAGGAGGTAATTGATTCAACCATGCTCTGGCAGAACCTTCCAACATGAGGGGCAAATGCTTCATGGCCACCTCGTCATTCCCACCACCAATCTGAACAGCCACTCGGTAATCTTCAAGCCAAGTTTCAGGCTTGGATTCCCCAGTGAATTTGCTGACTCCTGTTGCCAACCTGAAATTGGGGGGAATCACTACGGCTCTGATAGCCCTGCTAAAACACTCTGGACCAGTGACGTGCACTCGACTGCTCGTGGGTGCATCTCTCTCGGGTCCGCCTTGATGGGCTCTGTTCCGGTCGACCAAGCTTTGCACGATAATGGATCGCGCGTCGAAGCCTGGTTCTCTGGGGTCGACTGGAGCTCTTCGCCCCGTACTGAACTGACGCCTGTCATCTTGTCGCCGAGGAGCGTAAGACCCTTCCTTCGGAGGGGAGACGGGCACTCGACGCCTGTTATCTCGGTCGTATCGGTCTCCATACTGATCTCGCCGGTTGTCGCGTCCTTCCCGCCGCGGAGGCGATCTGGGACTGTGAGCCGACTGAACCGTATTCGCAGCGACGGATCGACTGTGAATTCTGTTGCGCGACTGCGACACGGCTGAGTTCTGGTCTTCTGCTGCTCGGAGTAAATCTCTGATCTGCATCAAGCCTCTCCCAGCTTCCGACTGCGAAGGCTGGATGGACTCTGCTATACGGGTTGCAGCTGCTAAATTCTGAATTGGCGTGCGGTATACCTGAGTCGACGGGAAGAGTCGACGTCGACTGGCTTCGGGAGCTCGTTGCCGCGCGCGCTCATCGAGTGCTCGCTGAAGGTTCTCCAGACGAGCGCATTCCGCCACATTGGCCAAACGTGCTTCCTCCAAGGCGCGAGCCTCGGGGGTTTCCCCCGCGATGGGAGTATGCAGGGCATCCATGTTTCTGCGGCGAAGCTCTCCTCTCTGCAGAGAGTCGAGTGTCTCGGGCTGGTACTCTTCGTGGTCTTGTGCGGGATCACCTCCACCGCCCGCTCCGCCCCCACGGGCGAAGCCGGGAGGACTGCGGGGCCCGTCGACCATGAGAATTTCCGCCGCCGGATCACTGTTGTCGCATTCGGATGCAGTCTCTACGGAGCCAGTCGACAGATCGAACAGGCCGTAGAGAGATTCGTCGGGCTCGATTGCCGCGACTTGGGCGGTGGCCATCTGGCGAGCCACCACGTGCTTCACCCACCGCTGGAGCCTCGACCGACCAGAGCGCTTGCGCTGGTGTGAGGCCGGGCGGGTGGCCGATAAAGGAGTCGACCGATACGGGGTCGACGATTGCCGCAGCAGAACGCCGCGGACACATGCGCGAAAATGCGTCGCACCACGGAGGGGGAGCGCATCAACGTCGAGTGGAGCCTCCTGGAGCCACGCGGAGTCGTCGGCGACGAAGGTGAGAGCGCCGAGACGGATCTCACGCCCCTCGACCAAATCTCCAGCGGTCATCATGATGAAAGTACTCGGGAGTACCGCAACTTCTCCACAAAATCGCTAAAACACCTGCCCCAAGGTGGGCGCCAACTGTCGTGGATCTAAGTCTGACAGTAGAGTGGGGGGTAGGTATGGAGAGGCAAGGTCCTAGCTATGGAGAGGTTGTAAACACAAGCGATGTACGAGTTCAGGCCCTTCTCGGAGGAAGTAAAAGCCCAACGTCTCGGAGCCCGGAGGCGGTCGAGTGGATTATATGTATAGGTGTTACAAGAGTCCGAACCCTTCTGCCTGTGGAGGGGGGTGGCTTATATAGAGTGCGCCAGGAACCCTGCCAGCCCACGTAATGAAAGGGTTAAAGTACATTAAGTCTGGGGCGTTACTGGTAACGCCCCACATAAAGTGTCTTAACTCGACCATAAAGTCTATTCAATTTACAGGCCGTTGCAGCGCAGAGCGCCTTCTGACCTTCTGGTGGTCGAGTGAGCTTCATGGTCGAGTCCTTCTAGTCAGTCGAGTGGGTTCCTCATTGGTCGACTGGAAGGTGATCTCTTCTAAGGGTGTCCTTGGGTAGGGTACTTAGATCAGGTCTATGACCCTACCCTAGGTACATGAATCCATCAGTCGATGCGCACGAGCGTGGGGGGGTCGCGCTCGCTAGACCAGGTGTAGCGCCTGCCGTGGAGGTACAGGTCGCGAATCTCAGTGTCGGCCATGAAGCGGTGAAAATGGCGCATGGAGCGCTGGTTGAGCCTGTCATTGTTCTTATCGGCCGCAGACGCAATCATGTTAAAATCGCCGCCGATGATCCAGGGGCCAATCCGTGTGGCGCGGAAGTCGGAGAGGTCAGCGAGGAGGGAGGCTTTGCCCGCCTCGTCTTGGGGGCCGTAGACGCCCGTGATCCACCAGTGGGAGTCGGAGCCTGGAGTGGTGGCACAGGCCGCGACAAAATGGGCCCCGACGAAGGGGTTGGTAAGGGAGATCTCGGAAGGGCGCCATGCGAGGATGATGCCACCACGCGTGCCGTCGGCGGGAAGGTGGTAGAAGCTGGTGAAATCGTGCCCAAGGGAGTCGGCAACCAAGTAGGGGGAAACATCAGTGAGCTTAGTTTCTTGCAAACAGACCATAAAGGGGCGAGCGGTACAGATGACTGAGCGGACGGCGCAGCGCTTCGCCAGGCAGTTGAGGTCGCGCGTGTTCCAGAAAATAATACGGAGACTACTATCCATGAAGATCAAGCGAAACGTAGTACAAGCGGCGTGTGCAGGCTAGGCGGCGATGAGCCGGCTAGGCGAGGCGGCCGGCGCCGCGGACCCGAGGGAGAAGCTAGAGGGCACGTTCCATCCGTAGAAATCGGCGAGCGCCTGCACAGTTTGGGCCGCTAGCGGCTCCTCAAAGAGCCTGGAGTATTTGGCCAGAATCTCCGCGGAGAGTGGTTCGCCGTTGTTAAGAAGGCCGAGGCGGCGGAGGAGGACACGCCGTGCCTTGGACTCGGAGTCGAGGCCTCTATCAGAGCACGCGAGCCGATGGCTACGCCTGGGAGTGAAGTTAGGCGGCACCACGTTCCTGCGGCGTGGGGTGGGGGCGGGCAGGAGAGGAGCGGTGGGCGCCTGGACCAGGGACGAGAAACCCGCCAGGGCAGCCGAGGGGTCGCTGCATGTCGCGGCCGCGTCGCGGGGCACCAGGGGGCGGGCGCGATTGGGCGAGGGGGGGTGGCCCCACAAGACATGGGGACGATGGCACGCTCAGCAAGCGGGGCCTCAGGGGGCGTCGGGATCGGAGCGCCAACGGGAACCAAGGTTGGTGCTGGAGCACCAGCAGCAGGGGACCGGGCGTGTGGGGGCGGGACCACCTCAGGAGCCGCGGGGATGGGTGTGCCGCAGTTGTCGGTTGGGCAAGCGGAGGATCCCAGGCGAATATCCTGGGAAGGCTCTGGAG
>NC_057807.1:286089095-286091041 GCF_018294505.1 Triticum aestivum
GGGGGGGCGAGTGCAGTAGAAGGCGAGGCGGGGAAATAGGTGGAGGGGGGCGCGCGAGAGTTTGAATTAAAGCCGAAAACTAGGGGGCCCGGCTGGCGTTGTCGGGCGCAGGCGGGTTGACGCGATGACGGACCGTCCGTTGGCGCGTAGCGGGCGCCGGGCCTGCGGGAGGGTGGGCTCCTAGGATTCCTAGCCAGACGCGCGCTGGGGGAGGGGTGCCGCGCCGCCGGCGGGAGCCACCGCGCGAGGAGGGGCAGCGGCCGGTGCCACCAGCAGGAGTCCCGGAACGGCGCGGGAAACTGTGATGCTGCGGCCAGGGGCCTGGCAGGGGCGGTGAGGCGTCGTCGGCGCCAGCGCTGTCGTTTCCGGCAGGAGCGGAAGGCGGTGAGGGTCGCCGGAAATCCGTGCAGTGGGTGACGAAGATCCGAATGGGATGGCGGTACGTGTGGAGCGCGAGACGCTTGGCACGGTCGGGGTCGCATCGGGGAGCACCGCGTCCGGCTCGGGGAGGAAGAGGTCGACCTCGCGGGAGATGGCGTCAAGGTTGGGCGCCCAGGCGGAGAGGCGGAACGCAGACATGTCCGCCCCAGAGCGCGTCTCCGGCGCGAGCGTGTCGATCTCGCAGTACAGCGCGAGCAGGGTGTCGATGGAGGAGCGAAACCAAGCATGCTCGGGGACGCCGGTGATCTCCAGGTCAACCTTGAAGCGAAGGGCGAAGGGCTCGGCACCAGCGGCACGGCTCCACGGGTGGAGGAGTAGGCGGAAACGTGGAGAACGCACATTTGCAAGCCCAACCCGAGCGCGTGTCTCCGGCCGGGAGAAGCGGAGGAGGAACTCGCCGGGCAGGCGGCTGTGGACGGAGAAGTCATCGTCCGAGAGCGCGAACTTGGAGGCGAGCAGGTCGGCCACGTCGGCACGAGAGACCCGTGTGCGGTTGCCGGCCAGGACGACGATGAGGGTGCGCTGCTCAAGGGCCTCCTCGGTCGCGCGGACCTCCGCGGAGCGAGGGAGAAAACAGAGCGCACTCGGCGGGCGCATGGCAGGGTGGCCGGACATGGGGACCGCGGGCGACTGGGCGGAGCTGGAGGAGCGCGATCGCGAGGAGTCAGAGGGGCGCGACCGAGAGGAACCAGAAGGGGGCAGCGGTGAAGGGGTGGCCAGCGAGGCAGAGGTGGTGGCCGTGGCATCGCTGGAGGGCGGAGAGCCGGCGCCGGACAGGGGAGACAGGTGCGCCTCGTCCGAGCTGTCCCCACTGGAGACCACAGGGGAGACAGGTCGGGGGGAGGCGGCCGGCGCGCGCCGGCGCTTGGCGGGAGGATCTGCGGACGGCTAGCGCAGCCAAGTGCAGAACTTGGCGACGTGCCCGTAGTGCCCGCAGCGGCGACAACAGATGTCGCGCCGGCACTCATGGATGGGTGGCCCTAGCGTAGGCAGCGGGGGCAGGCGTCGGCAGGGATGGGAGGGAGCCGGGGGAGGCGGCGCGAAGATCCGGCCGGAGGGCGCCGGAGACGGGGGCTGCGAGGCCGCTTGCCGCGGACCTGCACCCAGGGCTCCGGGGAGGCGTCGCCCGCGTCCAGGGCGTCGCACACGCGGTGGATCTCCGATCTCGGGGCGGCGCGAGGGGTAGGCGCCAGCGGGGCAGAGGGCGGGGAGCCAGCCTCGGAGGACACGAGGTGGTCGCCGCACAGCGCGTGGCGGTAGGAGCTGGGCTGGGAGAGCCGGCGGGAAGAGTCCGCGGAGGACGGGCTGTCGTCGAGTCAGCGTCGCACGCGGTCGCGGCCGGCGGCGGCTGGGGGCAGTGGCGGAGCTAGGCAGGAATCTTAGGAAGGGCCAAAAGCCAAAACATGAAAAATTAAGAGGGTAAGATTGATCTTTTCCTTATCTAATCCATGCACAGTAATTTTTCTTCACTGCTGGGGGGCCACGGCCCCCTCAGCCTTGCACTA
>NC_057807.1:286091340-286129922 GCF_018294505.1 Triticum aestivum
CCATACGGTGGACGGCGAGGCCGGGGTGGCCGGCGCCGGGGCGCGGAGAGGTGGCCGCCGGGGCCGGAGTGGCCATCGGCGGGGAGCGGGGAACGGGGCTTGAGCGGGGAGCCTCGCGTTCGCCAACACTCAATGGACATAAACGGCAAATCAACAGTCCAAGCATCTTACCTAACAATAATGCGAGAGAAGTTTAAAGTTCCACGGTACATATTAACAAAAGTCACAGCTGCAAGGCATTTGCTTGTCAGGCACTAGAATAGTATCTTCGGTGATGAAAGTAGTGCTTGTTCACCGGTGGTCGAACATGTCTTCAGAGCAGCAGCTCCTGCTCTCATATCATAGATGCTTCACTCGTTCAGTGGGTGGGCTGCTTTTCTCTTGACGTTGACAGTGTCGCAGCGTGTACTTGCATCAGAGATGGACAGAATCCTGTCTGGTTTTCCAAAAGGAATATCGTATTCTTAGGGAAAAACGTTCTTTTGGAAGGAATACTATTTACCACCATAGCATGTCATTCACGTACGTACCGTTGCTTCCCTTTTCCAAATGACACACGACTTTATACAGGCTATATTTCCTGTTGTACATGCATTCTCCAGATGTGACTATATTGCTAAGATGGAAATCGTATCATTGGATTTCTATCATATTCTTGCCAGGCTATATTTCCTTTTGCTAGTGAGATGTTTCCCTGGTTGTGGGACCTATAAGAAAGAAAACCAAGAAGATTGAAAAAAGAGAGCAATATACAAATATTTTAACAAAAAATAAACAACACAATAGGTCTTCTTTTTTCTTTGAGGAAAGGCCGAAGACCATATACTCCCTCTGATATAAATTTATTGATGCGACTCTTGTACACCTTTAGGGAGTATTAAATAAAACCAACCCTTACAAGAACTTCTTTACAACAATGAGAAATTACAGACATGTCCTTGAAGAAATCAACACCTTGGATACCTTGGATAGATCGATCGATCGCCCGTTCCAGACAAGATGGCACCAAGTAGGGCAGAAGATAATACCCCCTCACAAGTTCTCGACGGAGTCATATCTGGCTGAGCTTCATCAAACCAAGATGGAACCGGAGAACTAAAGCACGTTGCAACGACATCCCCCTCTTAGATATTTTTTTTGTGATCCAAGCTAAAAAATTCTAACATAAACTCAATTATGGAGGGTTCATAGCAATGCAATCATTTCTAAAAAGGCAAGAATATCATTTCTAAAAAAATAACGTAATCATGGGACGTGGAGTTTCTAATCTCGAGCTCAAATGCTCCCGAATGAACAGTGAATTTTAAGAAAATAATTCAAAAAATTCTGATTTTTTTAATGGCAAACTTTAAGGAATGCTTGGAATGCATGCAAAACTTCATTACGAACTCACATGCAAGGTGTGGTAAAAAAACGGAAATCGATGATCTGAAATGTTACTTTCAAATGCATTTGGAGCTCTAATTTTTTTTTAATGCCACGACCTCGTCCAATGTGATTTCGTGATGAAAACTTGCATATGCACTTCAAGCATTTCTTAAAGTTTGCCATAAAAAATCAGAATTTTTTGAATTTTTTTCTATTTTATAGGTTTTTCATGGTACCGTGCTTTCCCTAATCATTTGATGGATGATGGATGAGGAGGTCGTGAGGTGAGTGCGCGAGAGAATATGTGTTTGCGGTAATGAACATGAGCTACGGACATATCAATATTTGTTAGCCAGGGACAGACAGACAAGACGGAGAGAGGGACAGCCATTGAAGCGCATGCTGGCCGTGGCCAGCCAGCCAGGCCGCGCGGCTTCGTGGAGCAGCAATCAGCAATCATACGGGACGTATACACTACCTTTTGAGATTGATTGAGATACGTTGGGCAACGCTTTTAGGTCTGTGTGTATGCAAGCATGCAAAATCAAATAAATCACCATAGCATACTCTACATATATGTGCCAGCCAGCCAGCCTAGACACGCTTCTGGCTTAACTCCAGTTGGCATTGGTAGGCAGGCTGCCAAGGCTTTCCGCAAAAAAAAAAAGAAAAAAAAGAAAAAACAGGGTGCCAAGGTTTTATTGCTAGTGGAGTGGAGTACAACTGCACGACGGTTGACGGCTCAGAAGCAACGCATTCACCAACGGCTGTCAAGTTCGTGCACGCTTCACAAGCAACCAAACACATTTTGATTCCATCCCTTTTTGTTTTTTTAGGGTTGATTCCATCGCTTGTACTATAGTATAGAAAGAACATCGGTTTAACAACAGAAACACGAGTAAAAACTAAGCTAATCGTTGCCTCAAAACAAGTAGTCTACTCAGATGGGTTGGTTGCATCTAATCTGCCGATTAAAGTAGTACAGAGAGGTGGCCATATTATGCATCTCATTGGCAGATCCAGTCAATAAATGATGCATGCATCACCCTATCCAACTCACTCTTTGGTTGCTTCTATCAAACCAAACAAAACCCAAAGAAAAGAAAAAGGGAAATGCCAAAAGTCTATGCTTCATCCAGCAAGGCCTTGGTAACGTTAATTAACATTCATGCTTTGTTTATTTCTTTTACATGACTTGCCTTCACGTCTTCTTTCTTTCTTTCTTTCACTCTACTGTTGGGAGTACTACCAATAGTTGTCCGTTTGAACCAGCTCCTGACCCACTAAATTCACTTGTTTGTCTAATCGTGCAAGTCGTCTCGGTCATTGTTTTTCTACTTCGTTTGCTTCTGGTCCTACAAGTTTGCTTTGCAAATCACCCTCTAACTTGCCAATATTTACATCGTCTCCACACCATTGCTTATGCTTCCTTTTTTCTTCTTCTCTTAGCCCTATAATAACTGAGAAGTTTTTTTTCCCCTTTTTTGGGAATTCCTGCTAATTTTTTCTCAAGACGTTGAATTAAATCCGGCGATTTTTCGGTATCTAAAGCTAGGAACTTGCCTGCATAGGATGTGTCCAGATTCCTCAAGGAAGCCAGCCAGAGGAGACAACACGTTTCGTCTTAATGAAATAAGCTTAAAATTGCATAAGATACCAACCATGCAAAGGGGGCCTAATTAAACCATCTCCCTGGTGGCGCACTAACACAGCTGCAAAGCATTTTTCATGCGGAATAACTAGTAACCCAACTAAAAGTGGCAACCTAAGCTACCTAGCTCTAGCTTAGATTGTGGGTGTGCGAATATTGGATTAGTTCTTTTCATATCTAACCAAGCTTTACTCTCCATCTCTATGGATAAATATGAACAAGTGGAAATAAATAAATAGATGCTCAATTTTGTCGAGAATTCAAGGAAAAATATACTAAGCACATTTAATTAAAAAAACACTCTTACACAATCCTAGTGGACAAAAGCAAAAACTCATTATTTTTCTGTGAGAGTAGGAATTTGATGAACATAATGGAGATATATTACTGCTTGCACACCACTAGGCCAACACCCAATTCCGATTGCACGAATGACAACACACGGATGTGTCATGCGGTACAAAAATCCCACATGACTAAAAACATATACATGAAGAGCAATGAATTCGTCCAAGAGGCATGGAAGATTAAAAGAAATGCATTGGACCTCCCGAGGGAAAAAATTAACAAGGCTTGAGCTCATCTATATAATAAATAGTTCATATTTTACTGAGAGAATTTCTTAAATCGCCCATAACTTCTTCTTTTTTGGATAAGTCCATAATTCTTTTAATATAAATTATTTAGCCCAGAGAAGAACCTACACTTTTCCTACATGAATATTTTTTTTTTGCATTTATCGGTGAGTTAATTGACTCCTCACAACGTATTCAAAAGTTAACAATAGTATGTTTGGAGTCTAATTTAAATCCTACTAAATAATTGGCTAGTCATATGTTTGGGGTCTAACTTAATCCTTCCTAAATATTTGGCTACTCAATAATTTGATTAAATTTTTGCTCGTCAATGAGTTAGCTACTCGGTCAAAACAGTCATTGATGTGCCAAAAGATTTTTACAACCATCACTGTTTTAGAGCCAACCTAAGTTTTTTGACTATATTTTGGAAAATAAGTACTCCCTCCGTTCCTAAATATAAGTCTTTCTAGAGATTTTACTATAAACTATATACGGATGTATATAGACGTGGTTTAGAGTGTACATTCATTCATTTTGCTTTGTATGTAGTACAGTAGTTCATAGTGAAATCTCAGACGGAGAGAGTAATTGTATTAGAGCTGCAACAATTAATTTGGATATTATGAGGAAATGATAGATGGGCAAGGTAAGTCGGCATGGGATAAATTTTAGGGGAAAAGCGAGGGGTGTAGGCGAAAACATGACCCCGCCTTTTTGAAACTCGTGGCGTCGCCTGGCCTGGCATCTTTGCTTCTTCTCCCCCCGCTTCCATTTCCACTGTGAGACTCTCGCCTCCTCCCCTCCCCTGCCCCCGCTCGCTCGTAAAAACAAATCCTCTCGTCTCCTTCACCACAACGCGCACCACGCGTACGCGGACGAGGAAGCGGAGCGCACGCGGAGGAGACGAGCGAATGGCGGCGACCCCCACCCGCCATTAGAAGTCCAGTCCAGTCCAGGCACCGCGTGCGCAGCGCAAAGCGAGGAGCGGCCGGCAGGGGGCATCTCATTCTCCTCGTGCCTCCTCTCTCTCTCTAGTCTCTAGTCTCTAGTCCAGCAGCCCTGGTCCCGGCAGGAGGAGAAGATTCGGGCCATCTCCGTCGGGCGCACGAGAAGGAATGGGCAGTTACGCCTACCGGTACTGCATGTGCTTCACCCGCAAGTTCCGATCCCCGGACGCGCACCCGCCCCCCGACGTCCGCGCCGCCCATGCCGCCGCCGGGGCCGCGCACGGCGACGATGGCCTCAGGCGCTTCCTCGCCGACGTGCAGCGCGAGGACCCCGCCGAGGCCGACCGCGTCCTCGCCGCGCTCTCCGCCGGCGGCGCCGCCGGCGGGATCGCCCGCTTCGTCGGCAGGTCCCCCGCCGCCGCGCTGCCCACGCTCGACGACTTCTTCGGCTTCCTCTTCTCGCCGGACCTCAACCCGCCCATCTCCAACAAGGTGTGTTAAACGTTGCCTGATTCATTCATGTTGGGAAACTAATCGCACGATCTAGTTGCAGTAAATTGCGGCCGATTTTGGCTGGCTTCGACCTTCCATCTGCTGCTCTGTCTCGCCGTGCAATGCTAGCGGCGGTCAACGGCCTTAATTCAACTCGCTCCTCCTCCTCGGGACGTGATGCAGGGTGAATGGGCGATGTTGACTCCACATCCGCAGTGGGTGGGCTGACCATCGCTTTCCCATACCACTCGACCAAAAAGGGGGGCTATTTCTAGGTAGTAGAAAACCACCTCCTGCCACAGGAGAGGCCTGGTTTCACTTCGTCGCCCGCACAACCAGCAGCAACCTTGCTCTAACGTTTCGGGATTGTTCTTGTCGTCTCTTGCTCGAAGCAGAAAACTCCAGCAATCGTTTTTATTTTTTGAGAAAAATGTTTTTGTTCATTTCCTTACATTGTGCAATGTTCTCATCTGGCCCTGCATTTCGTACTACTATCATTTTGCTTCAATTGTCCTCGCCCACCAGTTGGACCTGAAGGCTCACAGAAATAGATTTTGTACTAGTACTACTTATGTTATGGTCTAGCCTATTGCAAAAATTGTTTCCAAAAATAAATAAATAGCCTGTTGTACAGAATGTGCGCCTGGTGCTGCTCATTTGTACCTGCTTTTATTTTTCTGTTGCTCTTACCATACATTACGTCTCATTCTTACTTTAATTCTCTTCCCAGGTTCACCAGGACATGTCGGCCCCGATTTCTCATTACTATGTATTCACCGGTCACAATTCTTACCTCACCGGAAACCAGCTCAATAGTGACTCCAGTGATGTACCAATCATAGCAGCATTGCAGAATGGCGTGCGAGTGATTGAACTCGATATGTGGCCAAACTCCGCAAAGAACTGTGTTGACATTCTGCATGGAGGGTATGACTTCTGCTTCCTCAACCCATAGATTTTATAAATACTTGCTGTACTTACATTGCAGCACGACACTCCAGTATGGTTGCAATGTACTATAATTTTGGTGGCGGAACAAATATTTTATACCATGATTTCCTTTTTTAACAAAATTTAATCTGAGCATAGCTCTTTTTCTGGAACGAATAAATCACACTAGTGACTATTCTACCATGAAAGGTCAATTATTACATAGTTCTGTTCAGAGGCACCCTGGTAGGTTGGTCCTGCTGTGTACTGCACAGCATTGATTACATGTTCACCTACGAGCCTGTGAGTGTATTTGTTGCCCTTACTGTTGAACAGTGTACATGTTTCACCCTTTCAGGGAGTACTAGAACTAGTAGGGTTGTTGCAATATTAAATAAAAATACTCTGCCAGTGTTTTTTTTGGGTACTGCATGGGTCAGATAGAATGAGAGATTACATGCTGGTACATGTTTTCCCCTGGTACCAAAACAAAAATGAAGATGTGCTTAATCTTGAACAGCGACGTATTTCAGGATATTTGGGACTGGTAGAGTTATGACATGCTAGAAAATCTGGTTTCGCTAAATTTCAGTCACCTGAGAATTTCTTTGTTCTCAGTCGACGCCAAGGACCATCGATCGGAACTTGGGATCCATCCAACATTTCATTATTTTTTTTACTCTGAGATTAAACTCTACAATCTTTTGTACTAGATGAACAAAATATTATAACAAGGTGCATATTTGTTTAGGTCTGTATGAGTATATTTGTAAAATCAACTGAGAATAAGTTATAATCTGTTTATTAGCTTCTGAATTCTATCTTTATTTTTCTGCCAGTTAAGTCATAATCTGTTTCTTGAATTTGCAATCATCCTATTTTTTCAATATGTTCCCTAAGTCTTCTTTTTCGTGCCATTTTAAAGGACATTGACTGCACCTGTAGAAATCATGAGATGTTTAAAGTCCATTAAAGAATACGCTTTCTGCGCTTCGACATATCCTCTTGTAATTACTCTTGAAGATCACCTCACAGCAGATCTCCAAGCCAAAGTAGCCGGGGTAAAGTTTACTTTATATATCTTTTCCTGCATGTATTTTGTTTAAATCCTCAGTTCTGACTCTAATTTATCTTAGATGATCACGGAAACATTTGGAGACCTCCTTTACGTCCCTAGTTCAGACACACTAAATGAGTTCCCTTCTCCAGAAGCTCTAATGAGAAGGATAATCATCTCAACTAAACCACCACAAGAATACAGGGAATTTCTTAAAGCTCAGGGTGATCAGAAAATCAGTGGCAGTGCAGATAAATTAGCAGAGGAAGGAAACTTGAGAAGAATAGATTCAAATGCTGATGATTCTGATGGCAAGGTCTGCAATTTTGTCTGCCTTTTGGAGGCATGCACCCGTTAAAAATAAAAGGTTATTATGTACAGAAATTTATTTGTTGCCATAAACAGGATGAACCAGATGACGAAGATGACGAAGAATCTGAGGAAGAGGATCCTAAATTTCAGCCGGATACTGCATGTGAGTATAGGAAACTAATAACAATCCATGCTGGCAAACCAAAAGGCCGTATGAGGGATGCGCTTAAGGTCGACCCTGACAAAGTCAGACGTCTTTCTTTGAGCGAGACACAGTTGGCTAAAGCAACAGCTTCTCATGGTGCTGATATCATAAGGTAATTGGAATATACAATAGTTGATTATAGGAAGCTCAGTGCAGAAGAACTTTAGAATTTTTGGGCCGAATAACTGAAATATGACAGGTGTAGTTGGGTTTATGAACCCATATATGTCCAATTATTTTTACTATTGTTATAGTCTTTAGTTTTTAATGCGACAAATGAACTGGTGGCAACAAAAATGCAATGCTAGACTATGACTTGGAAAGATATTACATGAACAGTCATGCTGCTACTCTTACACCATATCATGAATCAAAATGTGCCTAAATCACTGGGGTACTAATGGTAGCAACTGTTACATTCTCACAGTTTAATTTGGTCATACCATACTAATCTCAAGGGGATTTATTGTGAAATACCCTGGTTAATATTTGGAAACGATTGACATTCCTAGTTGTGGCATTTCAATCAATGTATCTGTGTGCAAACATTACTGTGTCAATTTATTGTTACCTTTTGTTAGTCAATATACTTTTAACAAGGGAAGCTGATACACTGCTGGACCATGAACAATTAGAAAACTAATTTAGCTTTGATTCAGGTTTACTCAGAGGAATATATTAAGGATTTATCCGAAGGGTACAAGGATTAATTCTTCTAACTATGATCCAATGAAGGCCTGGACTCATGGTGCCCAGATGGTTGCATTTAACATGCAGGTTGGATTACAATTTCTTACTGTCATGACTCATAAATCATTGTTCGCTCATTTTTGCTTATATTTATTCCTCACATCGTTTAAGTTTGAGCATCTTGCGCATTTGGAGATAACATTTGGTGACCTGTCAAATATAATAATCTGGATCAACAATGACTTGAGAGAATGAATACGGAGTTCTGACCAACTGTTCTAATACTACGTCTTTGCCAAACCTCACCTACTCTTGTTTCCCACCTATCCTCAGCATCCAACTGTTATAAAAGAATGGAAGCACAATTGTTGTTGGACCTATAAACCCTATTATTTTTGCTATAGAACCATCCAGACCTCTTTGATCTAAATTGGTAAGTGTTTTTCGATTTTTCACAAATCTATCTTTATCCACATAGCAAGGCAGCAGAAAAACTTTACAAAAGTGGTCTGTAACACTTGAAAAGAGTATTATAAAGATCAACTTAGTGTTGAAGGTGAAGTTAAGCTGTTTGGACACTCTGAATCTGAATTGCTGCAATTGCATCAGTAGTTGTGATGGACTTATAATAGTTAGTGACACTTAGCCATTCAGCTTTCTTCCTTGTTTTGATCGGCCTTTGAAATTTCAGGGGCATGACAAATCGCTAAGATTAATGCAAGGATTTTTCAGAGCCAACGGTGGCTGCGGATACGTTAAAAAGCCCGACTTCTTGCTAAAGACAGGCCCAAATGGTGAAGTGTTTGATCCTAAAGCGAGCCTGCCGGTGAAGAAAACTCTTAAGGTCCACCCACATATACGCATTTCTGAAAACTCTTAAGGTGTCCACCCACATGCACATATTTCTCTGAAAAATAACACATGTTGTAATGCCTAAGCAGGTGAAAGTGTATATGGGGGACGGGTGGCGCATGGACTTCAGTAAGACTCATTTCGACGCGTTTTCTCCACCTGATTTCTACGCCAGGGTACGTATCTCGTCTCCTTCAGCCAAGCTCTGAAAAAGCTCAACTGGACTGGCAATGGTGTGCTGAGAAGAATGTATGTGGGTGGCAATGTTTCACAAACAGGTGGGGATCGCGGGGGTGCGGGCGGACTGCGTGATGAAGAAGACCCGGACGATCGAGGACCAGTGGGTGCCGGTATGGGACGAGGAGTTCACGTTCCCGCTGACGGTGCCGGAGCTGGCCCTGCTGAGGGTGGAGGTCCAGGAGTACGACATGTCGGAGAAGCACGACTTTGGCGGGCAGACGTGCCTGCCGGTGATGGAGCTGAAGCAGGGGATCCGCGCCGTGCCCCTCCATGACCGCAAGGGCAACAGGTACAAGTCCGTCAGGCTCCTCATGCGCTTCGAGCTCATCTAGCCAAATGGTCAGCATTGTGGAGGCCTGGTGTTATATTATGTGGTGGTAGGAGTAGTCATATTGTCGGAATATAAAATAATAATAATGTTAATGTTCTTGTGTAGTACTGTAGCAAGTCAGGGAGTTGTGTTGAACTGTTGTCTGCTGTGCTAGTTACTGCCACAGTGGGGAGGAAAAGTGCAGTGCAGTACATACTGGGGTGGGGTGAGTAAGATTTTTGTGACGGGAATAAATGTTTCATTCTGGAACTGTTGATGAACTCTACTCTGGCATGGCATGGTTTGGTTTGGGAGAAGTTGGTTGGTTGGTTGGGGTGGCCGATCTCGGATGGGACACGTGGGATGCTGCTGTTATCGTCAGTCTTTGCTGATAGAACCAAGGACGGGGCCCGCTGAACAGGAGGAGCAGTTGGATCTTGGTTATCCTTTTCATTTCCCTTCCCATTCGTTGGTGGCACGGGAAAAGCCATGTGCATATTGCTGCAAAATCCTCCTCAAGATCGAACTAGTTCACTATATCTTTCACGCGATCCTTCAAAACGTCTTATATTTTGATATGAAGAGAGTATCTGTCATGCGCGGGTAATTATTGTACTACCATGTCAAAAAACATGAGATGAGATGTGCAGTGAATGTTCAGCGGCTGTGGCAATGGCATCACACACAATTCAGAGTGGCCAGTGGCCACACGAGCACCAGCAGCACGAATAAAGCTGGGCAGCAGAAATAGGCCCAAAATGGAGAGAAAAATAGGCCATCACATTTCATTTCCCAGGAAAAACTGGAATTTTTCTCTCTTAAAAAAAGCTTTTTTTCCCCTTCCCTGTCGTTTTGGGTTCTCTGCTCGCGGCTCGCCGCTTCTCCACCTCCCGTCCCCCCCTTCTCCTCCCGGCCACCCCTCCCCTCCGCTCCTCATCGCAACAAACAACGCAAGCTCAGGCCGTTCATCTCCTCCGCCGCAGCTCGCCGGAAGGGAAGGGAAGGGGACCGCCATTCGTCCACCTCCGCGGGTGAGGGAGGCCCGCCTCCGGTTGACCACACATGCGGCCTTTCCCGCCGCTCGCCGGGATCCACCGCGCCACCTAGTGCCGCCGCCGCCCGCCCCGTCACGATGGCGTCCGACCAGCACCCCCTCGACTCCTTCCTCGCCGCCGCCCGCGGCGCCCTCGCCCACCTCCACCTCCCCGGATCCGATTCCAAGCAGCAGCAGCATCATCAGGAGCAGCGCCAGCCTGACTGCCTCCTCCACCTCCACGTCGTCCTCACCAACTTCCTCCACAAGCCCCTCCGGTCATTCTCGAGATGCTTCGGCAACGACCACAGCAAGCCCAAGCGAGGCCGGACCAAACAGGCCACGCAGCCGCTCCTCGACGCCGGGAAAAGGCAGCCGCAGCAGCTGGAGCTCCTGCTCTGCATTGCGTTCGACGCCCTGGCGCACAACCTGCAGGTGCTGGAGGGCGCGTGCAAGCAGAAGGGCGAGGAGTTCGGCAGCGCCGCCCTGCAAATCGACCAGTTTCAGGTCGTCAGGAAGGTCATCGTTGGTAAGAAGGCTGATTTCGACGGGTTCCTCTCCAACCTGGGGTTCGCCAGGCTGGGGGCCCCGGCGGCGAGCTTCGCTGATGACTCCCAGGCCTCGGCGCCATCGGCTGCTGGCCAGGAGGTCCGTACAGGCGTAATTGGGGAGAGGGAAGGGGCTGACAGTGGTGGTGATGCTGCACAGCCACCACAGAAGTTTGCCGGCCGGTTGCTCAACATCCCATTGTCGAATGTGGAGCGGCTGCGGTCAACTCTGTCCACGGTTTCACTCACGGAGCTGATTGAGTTAGTTCCACAGCTGGTTGGCAGATTGTCGACTTCAATTGATAGCCATCCAGACAAGAAGAAGCTTTTCTCCGTGCAAGACTTCTTCCGGTATGCAGAAATCGAAGGTACAGTAACGCCGTTTTCCAACACCAGGAATTCCTCGCATTATGCTTTGCTTATTTCGTGTATAGGCTGATGATTTGTATTTGTCAGAAACTTATCATGTTTCTTGTCAAATAAAGAAATATGTTACCTATAGGGTGCCAAACAGAGAATTGCCGAATGAAACGACTGTAGGATAACTGTTGAAATGTACTATACCTCCGTATCAAAATATACAACGTTTTGTTAGGCTAAACTAGCCTACAAAAACGTCTGGTAATACATTGTTTATTTCTATCACTCTGAACTGCATAGTTGTCTTATTCACATAGATGACCTTCCAATATGCAGATTGAGGATCTGTGCTAATAGTGTACTGAGCTTTACTCGTGTATTACGTAGAAAAGTGTCTTTTAGGCCTGTGAGCTTTACTTGTGCCCTCGTTGAACACCCGCGAAGGTGTTAGTTCCATCATATTGCTTTACTATTTTAATAAACGCTACTTGGACTATGCACTACAATCCTTTAGAGCAAGACTTCTCCAGGGTAATCTAATGGTTGAGAGGGTATTGTATCATCTATTTCAATACATCTAGAGCTCCAGAGATTGGTTTGATGCTGTCACATATTGCTGAAATCTTTTAGAAAAATAATGCTGCTGAAATCTTACTAGTGAAAACGTTTATTTGTTATTCTTTTCAAAATGAATAGCGGTAACTCTTGCCATGTTTCACCTAAGTTCTACTGTGCACCTATTGTTGCTGCAGGGAAGCGATTCTTTGAGGAATTGGATAGAGATGGTGATGGCCAAGTCACTCTAGAAGATCTTGAAGTTGCAATGAGAAAGAGGCGATTGCCGCGGAGGTACGCTCGGGATTTGTTACGGCGTACCAGAAGTAACAGATTTTCAAAGTCGATTGGGTGGAAACAATTTCTATCCTTGATGGAGCAGAAGGAGGCAACAATACTCCGGGCATACACCACATTGTGTTTGAGCAAGTCTGGGACGCTTCACAAGAATCAAATCGTTGAATCGTTGAAAGGTGCAGGCCTCCCGGCCAATGAAGATAATGCTGCTGCCATGCTGCGCTATCTAAATGCAGATTCAGAAGGATCAATCTCATACAGCCATTTTCGCAGTTTCATGCTTCTACTTCCTTCAGAGCGCCTTGAAGATGATCCTCGGTATGTCTAGCTTGATACTACATCTGAGTTGACTTGAGTGAACAACCAACTAGGCATGGCAATAGTTGCCCTTTCTTGACTAGTAGTATCTTTTAGCAGTGTTCCTTCTCAGATTGCCATTGACTTGTTTCTTCACTTACAAATGCATTCAGGAACATTTGGTTTGAAGCAGCTACATTGGTTGCTGTTCCCCCACCTGTAGAAATATCCGCCGGAAATGTTTTGAAGTCGGCTTTAGCTGGAGGTCTTGCTAGTGCCCTTTCTACCTCTATGTTGCACCCTATTGATACAATGAAGGTACAGCAACATGCTTCCATTCACCTTTCAGTTAAAACAAGTTTGGTCTCCAAAGCATTCATTCAGCAATGCCTTCACTGGACATTTTTAGAGATGGATATCTTTATGACCAAAGTGACTGAAGCCAAATAAGTTAATATCAGAGAATGTTGAACAACATATGCACCTTGTAGGCTCCATGTCAGAGAATTAACCATACAGCCTTAAAGTCAAACCCTAGGACTCTTGACCATATGCAACTAAAAAGTTAAAGGAATCACATCTAGCACAGTTAGGTCTATCACGAGCTATCACTGCATAGTATGACAACTCATATCTGCTATAAGCTTACTCACCATATCCCGCGTTAGCCTAGGCTGGCTGAAGTTTAATGATCTCGTTGAGAGAATTTGCAGTCCCATGGAGGTTTCTCATTCAAGTTTATCTTTTCATATTATCAGACACGTGTCCAAGCATCTACGCTCTCATTTCCAGAGCTAATTGCAAAGCTTCCACAAATTGGGATTCAAGGACTGTATCGAGGTTCTATCCCTGCAATTCTCGGACAATTTTCAAGGTCAGTTCTTTTCTAAAATTTGGCAAGCATTCTTGTGGAGGCTGGATATTCATATCATGATCATGCCATTTGCAGCCATGGTTTGAGGACAGGAATCTTTGAAGCAAGTAAGCTCATATTAGTAAGAGTGGCTCCAACACTTCCAGAGATTCAGGTACGCTCTTTACTGTTCATGGTGCATATTTACCTTTTCTATTATCTACAATACAAAGTGTTTCTGTCGGCTGTAATAGGTCTAGTTGTTTGGTGCTACTAGGTTTTCGCCCCATAGCGCCCGTTTCGATGGCGGGCGGGTGCCGTGGGTTTCCTAGTAGTGCGTTGGACTCGCTCTCCCCCTCTCCCTGTTCTTAGACTCATCTCTGTTTCTCAGACTGGTTGTATTTCCGTTCTAAGTAATGGAAAGGGGGTTAGCCCGGTTCAAAAACAATACAAAGTGTTGAAATGTTGTATAATCGACTCACTGTCTCATTGGCATTGAGTCTGGACCTGCCTTGTCAGCGTAACAACAGAAAGTTTGTAGCTGTAGCATTAATTCTTTGGATTGTATCTTACCTCACGTGCTAATTAGAAACCTGACTTGCCTCAAGTAATCAAATACAGAACCACTTTTTTTTTCCTTGATAGCATTCTGATATACTCCCTCCGTCCCAAATATAAGAACGTTTTTGACACTAGCATGGTGTCAAAAACGTTCTTATATTTTGGGACGGAGGGAGTAGTTAACAGGAAATTATTCTGCTTGGCTTACACCTGAACTAGGATATTGGCGAAAAGAAAGAGTACCTGAATAATTTTTGCCTTACATCTACTCCTCTCGTAGGTGCAATCGTTGGCTTCCTTCTGCAGCACAATCCTGGGAACCGCAGTCCGTATTCCCTGTGAGGTTCTTAAACAACGGTTGCAGGCTGGAATCTTCGACAATGTAGGGGAGGCCATTGTTGGTACCATGCAAAAAGATGGCCTAAAGGGTTTCTTCCGTGGCACTGGGGCCACTCTTTGTCGTGAGGTTCCTTTCTATGTTGCCGGAATGTGTCTTTACGGTGAAGCTAAAAAGGTAAATTGAATTCTTACATTCTTTTTTTTCACCATACCTTCAAATTTAGTCATATATGTTAGTTGTCCAAAGCCGAAATGTAATTTTACATCATGCTTAGTAACTTTTGCTATTAATGGTCTAAAATTTATCTGTTTCATTTGCAATCTCATGTTAGTTTTCCAAAATTAAATGTATCTAACCAATCATCATGCCCATGGATTTATAGGCGGCACAGCATGTCTTGAGCAGAGAGTTGGAACCATGGGAAACTATAGCAGTTGGAGCATTGTCTGGAGGACTTGCAGCAGTTGTCACCACTCCCTTTGACGTGATGAAGACCCGGATGATGACCGCCCCACCAGGCACGCCAGTCTCCATGCAGTTGATAGTCTTCTCCATCCTCCGAAACGAGGGGCCCCTCGGGCTCTTCAAGGGTGCGATCCCGCGCTTCTTCTGGATCGCTCCTCTCGGAGCAATGAACTTTGCAGGCTACGAGCTCGCCAAGAAGGCCATGATCGAAGCTGAGAAGGAGACGGCCGACTCTTTACAAGAGAAGAAGAACATGGTGGGTTCGAGAGGATGACAGACACGCTCAACCTGGGTTGGGTTGGCTGGTTACCTCCTCTATCTATGATGTAAAGAGAGAACTGGAGACATGCAACAGAAGTTTTTGTGCCCTTGTTGCAAAGGAACAGGACAGATATTCCACACAGCCTTCTTACCAAATGATGTTAGGTTGTATCCTTTCCCCTCTTGAGGAAAACTTTTTTGATTTTCCATCTCCATAGGCCTTTACAACACTGTATGTATAGTACTCTAGACGGCAGGAGTTGGCATGCTGCTCTTTCTTCCTGCAGAGCTTACTTTCATCTGCCATGTGCTTTTCTTGTGTTCCCCTTCTCCCTTTATTTTTATTGCCCCGGTCATAATTAATCAGCTGTGATATGTTTCCTGATTGAGGTTTAAGATGGAAGTGAAGAGACGAAAAAATAAACAAAAAAATACCGGAGTCAGCTCTGTTCTGAGAAGCATGTGCATACTATCCTAGAGAGTATCATTATCACAAAAGAAAATACCACTGCTGATTAATATCAGATCAAGAACATATGCCATGAGCAAAAACCAACGTTCACTCATAATTTGCCTTGCCTGAGTTCATGTGGGCCTAACGGATAGTACCATCAGCAGTCAACTGGTTAGACACTAAACGCAAACGCAAATATCAGTTGTAGCTGCAAATAGACTAATTGTAGTTGTAGAAATTTCGTGCCCCTCCACCGCCATGGTGAGGATGATGCCCGGGATTATTGTTGTAGTCATAAAAATTCCTCGCTCCTCCACCATGTTGGTGGCCAGCATTATGCCTGTCATAGTGTTGCCCTTCTCTAGCATAGTAATCATTGTAATCATCATCATCCTCATCCTCATCCTCATAGTCATAGTCATAGTCATAGTCATAGTCATAGTCATAGTCATAGTCGTCGTCATCCTCCTCCTCCATGCCATCACGGATAATGTTATCTTCATCCCACAGCGGGCAGGAGCAGGTCGCTTTCTTGTCCTTCCATTCTTTCCCACAGGTGTAGCAGAATTCATAGCCGCATCTGGAAGAATTGAGCGAGAACAAGATGCACGAAAAGGTCAAACAGGAAACAAATCTGAGGCTGTGAGCATTAGGACATGAAAAACACATCAACATGGAATTGATTGACATGAAAATGTGAGCATTAGGACATGAAAAACACATCAACAGGAATTGATTGACATGAAAAATCATAAGAATAGGCCATTCATGGTAACATCGGTAAAGATAGATATGAAAACGGCACAACCAGAATCAGATACTTACACACAGGTCATATGGCAGCAGCCCTCTGAGAGTTCAATCATGTGCTTGCATTTGACACATTGGCGCCACAGCTGCTGCCGTGCAAGGTTCTGTAACTTCGCATCATCTGGACGAGCTTGGGGGTACCTACTCTTGTAGTCGTAACAAGACATCCTGTCATGCCATGGGACCTTACAGCTGATGCAGAATGAGCCTCTGCATTTGACACACTTCCTCAATGTGGCAGCATCAGCAATGGTGTACTTTGAGGAAGATTCTTGCAATGGGTGTTTCATTTCACTCAAGGACATCAAGGCTGAACACTTGGGGTACGGGCAGTAAATCTTTTGAGTAGCAGGGATCTGTCCTTCCCTGATCCGTTGCACCATGATATCTAACAGTCGAGGCGATAGGAATATCTTTGAACCCTCCACGGTTAGCTTTGTAGTGCAACCATCTTGTGGGCAAGCTGGTAGAGTTCCATGGAGTAGCTTAACTTTCACATGCTCCTTCATGCAGCAGAAACAAAAGCGATGTGCACAGCCTTCGACCACATGAATTTTAGAAACATCGGTGTCTTCCAGGCAGATGGCGCAGGTCTCTCTTTTCTCCTTGCTAGCATTCACAGCAACTGCTTTGGCAATCTGAGAGAGTATCGAATCTCTTGCTAATTTCATCACGTAATCAAGTTTGCCTCGTTCCACAAGTGAAATTTCACATTGTTTGAATTTCTTTGCTACTGACAGAACCTGATCTATCATTTCTGCAAGCTTCGCCTGTTTCGGGCGCCAAATTCCACGCATCTACAATCCCAAAAATTAGGAAATAAGCATAAGACTACAGGACATCACAATAAGAGCACTGGTAAAGAATTCAATCATGTGACCACTGAACTTGCATGCGCACCAATTATATATGCATGTAAGCAAAACGTGATTTTTTTTTCTTTACTCAATTTTCACTTCGGCAAGGGAAAATACTTCTACTGAACTCAAAACCAAGACCTGCACCGAACTGGATGTTAGTTATTCAACTTTTAAGGTTTCCATTATGCCAGACAAATAGGAAAAAAAAGTTCCCTTGCTATAAATGTCTCATTTTAGTCTTAATCTTTGACCTACACCGTTTGTGAGTACTGAATATTGCTGCCATACTAGTCACATTGACAGCTTACTAAATTGGTCAAGCACATAGCACAATTCATGTCCAAATATAATGTCTTAAAACTAACTAAGCTGCTCTGAACCCAAATACACTCACCTTGGGAATGTTTGAATTAAAGAGTTCAAGAACATTTTCTGTATCAAACATGAAACCAGGACCAGAAAAATATTTTCAGCTGAAACCGATAACATTAAATGAATAACTAATGCATAAAATCATCCTCTGCTTTTCTAACAGCATAATCAGAAAGCAGAGCAGATAGAGAAACACAAAACATGTACAGCAAATAATTAGGAATATCCAAACAGCACATAGCTGTAAGTTTGTCTTTAAGCTACATTTAGCTTAAGACAGTGATCTCATTTCACCAAAGAGATTCGTTAACTGTATATCCCCGTTGTAAAAACACCATATATCCGATGTATGGTAAAATGGAAATGGGTTATGACCCCTATTCAAACCAATTAGCTAAAGATGGGATTATCCAGTTATGTGATGATAGAGCCATCAGTTTATGGTAAAACATGAGGAAACAACATTAGAGTACCAAAATATATACTACAATGAGATCAATTCTGCGACGTGACAAGAAGATTCTCTATTAACCTGCATAAGCAAATCTGAGGACTTCGAGTAACAACTAAGCAGTAATAAAACAGATGATAAAAGCGGAGTGATTTAGAGGTTGCATCATGACATACATGGTTATGGAGTGCCTTGTAATCGTTGAGAATCCTGATGCTCTGGATCCCTAACCCGAGCGCCGCCTGGAGGCCTTCGGTGAGAGCCATTGCCTCGAGCATCATGCGTCCGCCCACAAACCCTTCCACCGGCTTCTGTATCCTGAGCACCACCTTTCCCTGGGAGTCGCACAGCGCCACGGCGAGGACCGCGACGCGGGGGTCCCAGTCCCGCGACCCGACCACCTCCTTGCTCGCCATGCCCTTGAACATGACGCGGAAGAGGGGCTTGGTCGAGTCCAGGGGGCGCTCGATGTTGTCTCCGTCGTGGGCCCACTGGTCCTCCGGGACAGCGGCGAGTTCGCGCGCGAAAATGGCGTCGTGGGCGGCGACGCAGGCGGAGGCGGCGGCCCTGGCGTGGTAGGCGCGGCAGGCCTCGGCGTAGCGGTGGTCCTCCTCGGCGCGCGCGAGGTCGGCGGCGTGGACCGCCAGGGCGTAGGAGGCGTCCGAGGGCTCCGGCGGCGCAGGGGCGGGCTGGGACCGGGACGAGGACGAGGAGGAGGAGGAGGCGGCGGCGGCGGCGATGGGGGCTTTGCCTTTGGAAGAGGAGGGATTACTGGAGAGGGCGTCGAGTCGGAGAGATGCCTGGATGGCCTCGGCGAGCTGGAGCTGGTACGCGAGGTCGAGGTCGGAGACGGAGACGGCCGCGGAGGAGGCGAGGGCGGTCTGCTCGCGGAGCGCGGCGAGGTCGTCGCGGCTGGCCATGATCGGCAGGCACCCGGTCCGCGACGGTGCGGCACAGACAAGAGGAAGGGGGGTCTTGGAGTTTGGAAACAGAACGCGAAAGTGCTATTCTGAGCTCGAGCTTAGATGCACCTGTTATCATAGCCGTTCTTTCGCGCTAAGATTCGCATCAGGGATTGTTTTTTAGTCCGTATTCTCTATAGTATGTCTGCTTTTTCACAGACTATGGCCCACTTACCTACCGCATTCATTTCGACGTCCGTCATCCCGTGCGAGGCGGCTCAGATGAATCTTTGCGTCGTGGTCCACGGCTCATCCGTTATCTTCCCAAATGGTGCCCTCCGGGGATATTTTAATGTTTCTGCACTGCGTCGCCAGCACCACCCCTTGCTCTCGAAGATTCATCTACGCCCTGCTCCTCACCCTTATCCTCTCCTTGGCGACCATGGCTGCTTCTTCTTCATCATCACAGCCAGACGAAGTGCTGCCACTGATTCCTTGCGCCAAATGCTTAAGGTGGTCACCTTCGTCTCTCGCGGCAGAACTCGGTACTACAAGTGCGTCAGGAAAGATGTAAGTGCCCGTCTTCCATGATGAACAATCACTTTTAGATTTGCCACTCCCAATCCGGTGCTGAACTTAGGATCCACGCAGGCTGGGCTATGCCAGTTCATGAGATCCACCAAGACGTACCTGCCGGAGCTGACTCGTCATGGCCTGTTGCAGCCGTATGTGCTGCAGGCTGCATCACTCCCTTGCCGTCCACCCGTCCCGCTGTTCGGTCCTCTCCAGCGGAGACTAAGGCGAGAGCACAACTTCGACGACGGCGAACAGGCGGAGATTCAGCCTGCCCATGTAAGCAACCAGCCACCGCTGCAGCAGTCCACTGTTGCCCGCGCGGCGCCTCAATGCTGCTTCACTGACAGCCAGCGTACGGCGCTGCTCCTGGCCGGAACCAACTTCATCCTCGTCGTCGCCATGCTGAAGCAGCTAGTTTAGTGGTCAATGATCCATGTAGTATGGAGGAGTCGTCTAGTTAAGTCTTAAGTCCACTGTTTTTTAGTTTGATTATTCCACTATGTGCCTCCGGTCTAGTTTCTACTGCTCGCTTTTGTGTTCAACTCGACCATCCCGACGCATTTTGTCAGGTCATTTGTATGCCAGCATGGATATGTAAATTAACGTACTGCTCAGAGTGTTTGAAGTTCTCCGGTAATCACCGCGTCCCGTGCTGCCCATGCCGCTCTTCTAATGTTTACCCTTTTAATTCACCGGTTGGATCAGCCAGATCCTCATTAGGAGTTGGTAGATTTGGCAGCCACATATGCCTAGTTCGCTCCATAGAAATCATTTCAAACCAAGACGGATGTCCATAACTTATAATTACTTCTTCATTCACGCTTCACATGCAGCCAATACATCTCTACATTCAGTTTCTAGCTTGAGTGTATAAGAAAATATAGGTTTCAGTGTTTAATTAGATTCAGATTCCAGAACCATCATCTACAGTCACTACGATACTAGAGATTCCGCTTCACCTATACAGTTATTGAAAACCATCATCTACTATCAGTTTCAATCCATTTTAGATGTACGTGCACTGCATCATGTGACTCCATTGGTTAGGGACTGTATATCAGGTTTAATTTCTCTGATCATGTTGCAGACCCAACATGTCCGATGAAGATAGCTGTGAAGGGGATACGGGCGATGCCAACCTACAGATTCCTAGCAACATAAATAGTGATGATTCAGCGGAGAATGATGCCACAGGCTGCTGTCCAGCACCAACATCTCGTATATCTGTCAAGCATGCTGTTAAGGTTATTCGGACATTCACTTGTTGTCCTTTGGTAAGTGTAACCAGTTGAATGTTCTGCACCCGAACCATTTTTTCATATTTCAGTGCATATATGAATAGAAATCATGGTAAAAGAGTCAGCAAGGTAAGCATGTGCACTGACCAGGATTATTATTGACCAGGATTATTGACTACGGAAACATTTGCGACCTCTGCAGCAGGCGCAGCAACTCGCCCCACATCTGCTGCCACCCACCCACACCTCACTGGCATAGTATTTCGTCTCGATGTTGGCAACTCCTGAAGATTTTTCCAATGCTTTATTGTCACACACACACATATATGAAACATGTACACAAAATTGACAAACGGATCGGTCTACGTACTATGTAGTAAGCAATGTTCCCGTCATCTGTGCTGCTGTCATCTGATTCAGAGCTTTCTGTTGGACAGATTGTCTGAACAATATTTGAGAACCTCGTTGTTTAGCCCTCCCCTTTCTTGATTTCTTGCTGCACTTACGTTTCTTCCGAATGACACATCTCCGTCCTGCAAATCAAACATGTTTAGCATGCTTGTTTAGCCAGTCATATGCTACTTCTACTCATCCCACAACAATACCTTCAGTGGTTCATTGTCTGGCCAGACCAGTCCGACAGTGGAAAAAATCGTCCAACCTCGTCTGAACTCCCACGTCTACAAAGCAAGAAAATTCATCACACGCACTTGTGAATGTGAAATCATTCTGTCAATACGAATTGAATTTTTTTCCACAAATGTACCTGATGCTCTATGACCACCTGCCCCTGTTCCCTGACCATGATGTGTGGTCGCCACCCTGATTTGCTCGTCAGTGGCTACACAAAAGACACAAAGACATTAGCTACCCGCAACATGGCCATCATTTCTACAAAAAAACATCTACTTGTATTTGTATCCCACTCACCATTCTGGTCATACATCTTCTGATACATACATGCAACCTGATCATCATTTGCCAACTGCTCCATTGCCTAGTCGTTAATTTAACCTCTATTTGTTTTTGGACTACGCTATGTACAACACAAATATATCTTCAGTCTTGGAAAAAAATAAGTTACTTACATTCCTCGTCCAGCTCTTTCTGGAGCTTCCTCGCACACTCCCCGTCAATGTCTAGCACACGAGGCTGTCTACAGCTATCCTCATCGTTCTCATGTTTCACAGTGACATTCCTGGCTCTAGCACACTCCATGCCAATCGTTATATTTTTGCACGATGAAATTACATGTCTTCTCCCCCCATCTATAGTAGTAGCTTCCATTTCTGTGATCTCTTGCAAGATATTCCCCATTTCATTTTCATCTCCTGCCAAGCCCAACAGTTCCATTTTAATTAGTTTGTTCAGGAGATCCCTGTTTTCATTCAGTGAACACTCATCATACCTTCTGTCTGTTGCACACCAATAGATGTGGCCGTGCTACGCCCGAAGCCCGGGGGACCTGCATCAATGGCATTTGCCTCGACACAGCAGTCGTTGCATTTGCCACTTGCCTCTGATGCATTGGTCCTACATTTTTCAGCACAAACAGCATGATCAAAACATACTCACAAACAAATGGCATCCGCCCACCAATGTATCTGCGATATACCAGCCATTATCAGAGCAGGGCATTCGCAACGACATGACCTTGTGTTCTCCACACCAGCTTTCCCCTGCATAAATTTCCGGAAATTCAGTCAATGTACAGCAACTCTGCTCTGTCAGTAGCCCCAGCAAAAAAGCAAAAATTCCATACTCACCGAGCAACCACAGACTATTTCCTGCATGCACTTCGTCCTCTCAACATTCAGTCGGCTCTTACCGTATCGAATACCAAAGCCCTTTTCCCATGAATACAAATTGTAAAAGTCGTATGCCTCCCCAACCGAGTCGAACGATGTGCCGACAGTTGGGGTTATTACATTCTCAGTTGGGTTTTCGGCATAGCTACGAACGGCCTTCTCAAATGCACTGGTGCGGTTTGGGCAAGGTGGGCGGCTTGGAGTTGCAGCAACGGTCCTCAACCTACAGACCATCATCCATGTATAGCTTTATTTTTGCAACATTAAGGAAACATAGCGTTCGAATGAGAAATTAAAAGTATTAATGCCACCACTGTACATTCTGTATGGTTGCAACAGCAACCAGACTTTAAACTGCCTCCTTAGTCTAATGTTAGCTATTTTATCCACTGAAATTTTTCGCACCCAGTTAGCTACATGCCATTACACTTATACTCCCTCCGTAAACTAATATAAGAGCGTTTATATCACTAAAATAGTAATCTAAACACTTTTATATTAGTTTGAGGGAGTACTATTTATCTCGATGATGAAAAACCGCCTAACTGTCATTTCTCTAACTACCAGGGAGTCAGCGAACCCTGAACAAGTGCAATTACATTGCTAGCACTGGCAACTATGCTTCTAGGCATGCAACCCCCAGATCAAAGCAAAAATGCAAGAGGGTCAGCAACACTGAATACTGCAAGCTCTGCTTTCTTCATCTGGAAGCATTTGAACTTGACAACTGCCCCCACAGGCAAGCACTAGGCAAGCACTGGAACACACCACCTGCAATTTTCTGTTCTTGTTCTAGTGTCAAGCTTTGAATCCCTAGTAAACTTTTGACATACAACTATGCATCTAAACACTCAGAGGTACATCAAAGAACTCATTAATGAGGCTAGGTTCCATCGAGTGGAGACACCGAAATGTTGTCTGCCAGACGTGAATTTAAGTGCCCACAGACCCAGCTAGATGAATAATTGAACTGCATATGCCTGGGTAACTACACGATGAAATCCACTACTGACCTCTTATTCCATCCAGGCGCTCGGGGGTTCATCTTCCCAGTTGACAGCTCCGAACTGGGTGGAGAACTGTCTTTCCTCTCCGCCGCCGCTTCACTGCCCGGCAAGATTTGTGCCTTCGCTGTGAAAGCCGGACCCTCCGGCTCCGGTTGCGCCTGATCCAGCATCTTTTGCGACGCCACCTCAAGCTCCACTACCGTATCGACCGCTATGGGCTCCGCCACCACCGGGGCGGGCACCAAACACTCACCGACCTCCTCAAGGAAAGTGGATCTGAGGCAGGCCAAACAAAATCCATTTAGAACAACTACTTACGCTGCGTACAGAACGAAGAGGCAGTGTGGGGAAGGATTACGGCTGCCATGCTGGTCGCTGCTGCCGCCGTCGCCGCCGGAATCTGCGAGAGCTCCCAAAGTTAGGTCAACTGTGTGCTGTCGAAGGTACCGGATGACCCATTCAATTACCGCTCAAGCCCACACACGGAACGGAAAGCAAACTTCCTGGGCCACGGATTTGACATCTACGCGCTATCTGATCCTCGGCCCAAGTCGTCAGCGACAAACGACGTCCCAGCTCCCGTCAAAACGAGGCCCACCACACGCGCCTGTCATATACGTATTACGCTACAGTCCGCATTTTTTAACAGCCCACCGCCAAGAGTATAAATAAATGACACAGATCCTGATGTACTTTTGAAGGGCCTAGATAAAGAGCTCATTTGAGCCCGAGCTCAATCAACAGAACGGGAGTATTTTGCACCGATATTTTCGATGTCTTCCGCTGGAAGACACCTGCCGCTGTCAGTGCTCCCATCCATTGGCTGATATGGTGCTGCTGGACTGCATGGTGCGTTGGATCTATAGGGAATGGACCTGATCAATTCACTCAGCTGTTCACTTATGCCCCTTGTAACATTTGCATCTTGCCCGTCAAAAGAAGCATATATGTTCCCGGTTTCTCACACAGCATGCATGATGGATTTTCCTAAACACCAGCATGGACAGTAAAGTCTGGTCACCTACATGTAACAATTAGGTGCTTACAACTAAATGTTGAAGGACACCACGGATCCGTTGCAATGTTTGTACGATTGGGCCACGGATAGAGGGCTCTTGCGCCCCCCGGCGACAACCGGAATGAGGAAGAGGATATCTATATTCGTGGATAATATGGTTTTGTTTGTCAAACCGGAGCCCATGTACCTTGCGGTTTGCAAGTGCATCTTTGACTTGTTTAGGGAGGCGTCGGGACTGCATATTAACATGGGCAAATCGGTGGCATTGCCAATACGCTGCTCGGACCAAAGTATCATTATGGCTAGTGCGGAGCTTGGGTGTCTAGTGGGCTCCTTTCCGGTTCGATATCTTGGACTCTCACTGTCCTTAAGAAAGCAATCTGCTACGCAACTTCAATATCTCGTGGACCAGATGGCGAACCGCCTGCCGAAGTGGAAGGCTGCTCTCATGCCAAAGAGTGATAGACTGACTCTGGTGCATTCGGTCTTGTGTGCAATGCTCATTCACGCTATGATGGTTTTGGATCTTCCTATCAAGACGATTGCCGCCATGAATAAGGTGTGCCGGGGCTTTCTGTGGTGTCGCAAGGCCGAAGCAAATGGTGAAAACTGTGTTGTGGCGTGGGAGACTGTGTGCGCTCCAAAATGGGCAGGAGGTCTAGGTCTGCCCAATATGAGGTGGCTCAACTTAGCTATGCAGGCCAGGTGGCCATGGTTACAACGGGCTGATAGCAGTGGACCTTGGAGCGAGTTCACAATCAAGGTGCCAGACGAGTCGATGAAGCTATTCCAAGTGGCTACTAGATGCACTCTACGGGATGGAATGAACACCTTCTTCTAGGAAGATCGGTGGCTTGACGGAAGGAGGATACAGGAACTTGCACCGGCCATCTACGATCTGGTGCCAAGCCTCGTGCGGAGAACATGCATGCTCGGGCATGTGTGGGAGAATGGGACGTGGGCTACAAGTGTTGGCCCCAACTTGGGTGAGGAAGCTTTGCAGGAATTCCTACAACTTTGGCAGAGGATTCAAAATTGGGAACCAACAGAAAATGCTCCAGGCAGCATCTCTTGGTCTTGGGAGACGAGCGTGAAGTTCACTGTGAGGTCGGCATACGCCGCCAGGTTTTGGGGCAGAGAGATCATACCCACTGCGGACCTGACTTGGAAATCGAGAGCTCGGCAACATGCAAGTTTTTCACCTGGCTAGCCCTCCGCAATAGATGTTGGACATCCGATCGACTGGCCAGGAGGGGACTACAACATCAAGACAAGTGTCCACTCTGCCATCAAGAGGAAGAAACAATAGAGCATGTGCTCTTAACTTGCGCCTTCGCCCGAACGGTGTGGGCAAGGTTATGTCAGGCTATGGGGAAGCTAGATTGGACACCCACTCCACAAGAGTCCCTCCAGACTTGGCTCTGCATCAAACAAGGATTACCAACCATAAATACGAAGGACCTCCACACACTACTACTACTGACAATGTGGGAAATGTGTAAGCACATGAATGCGGTCGTGTTTGATGGTGCCACGCCATCGGTTGGTGCTCTCTTGCACAAAATCTCCTCGGAAGGTAGAACTTGGTCATTGGCTGGACTCATAAAAGGAAACGTAGATTATGTGTTTGCAGGCCTAATATGGTGGAGCATTGGTGAGGAGTAGCCTATGTTTAGGGTGGAGTGGAGTTGTACGTGTATTCGTGAGGTCTATCACGATGCGTTGTAAATAACCGGTGGAGGCGCTCTTCGCCTTTCTTCTTTAATATATGATATGCACACTCGTGCATATTCAAGAAAAAAACTAAATGTTGAAGTCTCAGAATGCATCAACTACTCAATATACAAGAGAACTATTGTTGCAAGTAATGCTTGTAGAAAATCTCCATTTCAAGATCATCGGACGTCTGCTCAACCCTTCCCCCCTTCCCATCATGGCATTGTTTTCCTTGTAAGAATGATAAGTCAACTAGTCAAAAGCAGTTGATGTTGTGTATACATTCCATGGAAATGAGGCATCAAATATGAGATGTTTTACGGTAGGGGCGAGTAAAGATTAGCCATTCAACAAGTTAATCCAAAGGCTTAGAGCATCTCCACCAGCCCCCCAAGAGCACCCCCACGACCACTTTTTTAGTCCAGGGGATAGAAAAACGCTCCACTCGCGCCCCAAAGCCTTGTTTTTCGCCGGATTCAAGTAAAATTGGCCCTGTCAAACCCACCCCAAAGCCAGCCCCCTGGGGGGCAGCTGGGGAGGCCGACGCTATATTTTACGTGATGTGGCCCACCTGCAGTCACATATCTCCTCCACCACCTTCTCTCTCCCCGTCCGCTTTCTCCTCGCACTACCGCTTGTTGTCGGGGTTATGATCCTGACAATGGGTGCTAGGGGTACGAATAAGGGGCAGAGACTAGCTACGACGTAGGTGTAACACTCGGTGTTTAACGAGTTCAGGCCCCTCACTCGGTGGAGGTAAAAGCCCTACGTCTCGTGCCCCGAGGCTTGCTTTGATTTGATGGATATGTTTACAGAGATTGAACGTCCCCGGCTATGGAGAGGGGAGCGGCTTATATAGAGTGCGCTGCAGCCCCATGTCTCCCACGACGTCGAGGTAATTAATGTCATTGAATGAGACAATTACTAGTGTAATGAGCCTCTAGTACAACAATTATAGGTAATGGTAGCTATAACTCTATTTAGTGGATGACTTAGGATTCTTCGACCGTTGCAGCTCCCATGATGCTTTCTTGTCCAGTACGTCTGAGTGGTAGTTTGTCCGTCGAGTGACGTGTGGTTGTACGAGTGCTGCAGAGCCACCCGAGTGAACCTCCTAGTGTATGCATCCGAATGCTGGTATGGTCCAGGGACCTACCTATGATGGTGATGTGCCCAAGGTGGGTCTCATATGGTGGGTCCTTGACCCTACCTGTAATAGGTGACCGCATCATTAGCCCCCGAATTAGTTGGGATTTCATAGGACAAACAAACTGACCCTTCGGTTGAGTACGAGTGCTGCAGGGTCACTCAGAATATGTTTTCGAACCGTGATTTGTTGTTCCTTGGACGAAAACACAACAAATTCTAGACTTTAGGTTTACCCAGATGACTGGGTGCTGTCGATCGTCGAGAAAAACCCGGTGGCATTCGTTTTGTCTCTCGGAGGAGATAGACTAGGGGCCCAAGTGTGGGCATGCCATTACAACTCGAGTGGCGACGCTGGCGTGTGGTCTAACTCTCCAGAGAGACGCCACTCCTATCCCAGGGGAACGCCAGCGCAGGCCTACTACAAGTCTAGGTTTACGAGTCATGTGCCTTGGAGCCTACCGAGAGGGCCAAGTGAGCCCGCAGAGGGGCGTCAAGCTCGTCACATAACGATCCTAAAGAGGACTTCGGTCGGGCGTTTAACGTGGCCGAGTGCATGGGTCCCGTCGGAGGGTGGTCAGTTGGACTGACGTGCATCCTTTAGGAAAGGAATCGCTGGTAATCAATCAGATTGATTTGTCCCAGAAATCTTGGGATTTGAATTCATGCGTTCACACGCTGAAACGATAACGCCATGGTTAGTGGGAAAGTGGGGGGCGTGGCTCCTTGATTTGTGCGCATGATCCCCACCACGTGTTGTGCTTGTCCTGTGCAAAGCCACGCCGTGCGGGCTGCCGATCTGGGGATTCGCGGTGATGGATTTGGCTAAGGATTTTGTCTGGAGGTATAAAAGGTTCGGGAGGAACGGTCCGGCCCTCAGATCCCCTTTTCACCCACTCCGACTCCTCCTCCTCTCCTCCACCCGAGTGTGCGGCGATGGCGAGGGACTCCACAGCCAAGGCGGAGAAGGCGGGTGATACGTCTCCAACGTATCTATAATTTTTTATTGTTCCATGCTATTATATTACCCCTTTTGGATGTTTATGGGCTTTATTTTACACATTTATATCATTTTTGGGACTAACCTACTAACCGGAGGCCCAACCCGTATTGCTGTTTTTTTTGCCTATTTCAGTATTTCGAAGAAAAGGAATATCAAACGGAGTCCAAACGGAATGAAACCTTCGGGAGCGTGATTTTTGGAACGAACATGATCCAGGGGACTTGGAGTGCAAGTCAAGAAGCAGCCGAGGCGGCCACGAGAGGGTAGGGCGCCCCCCTATAGGGCGCGCCCCCTGTCTCGTGGGTCCCTCGGATGGCCACCGACGTACTTCTTCCTTCTATATAAGGCTACGTACCCCGAAAACATCCAGGGGCCAACGAAACACAATTTCCACCGCCGTAACCTTATGTATCCACGAGATCCCATCTTGGAGCCTTCGCCGGCGCTCTGCCGGAGGGGGAATCGACCACGGAGGGCTTCTACGTTAACACCATAGCCCTTCTGATGAGTTGTGAGTAGTTTACCACAGACCTTCAGGTCCATAGTTATTAGCTAGATGGCTTCTTCTCTCTTTTTGGATCTCAATACAATGTTCTCCCCCTGTCTGTGTACAAAAGTAGAGGCTCTGCTTTTGACCCCTTTACTTGTGCACGGGCAGTCAAGAGCCTCCCGCCACGGCCACGCATAATAGGGCAGGAAAGGGAAGCCGGAGAGAAGCCGAAGGCACGAGACAAACAAAGCAACAACAAGGACCAAGGCCACAAAGATCAGATGGACGGAGCAGGTTTTCCCAGCAAGGACCCTTGCCGGGGCAGCTCAGCGGCCACGGCAAGACCCTTGCCGGGGGAGCTCGCCCCACCAGCCGAGCGAGCCACCTTTGAGCCCACCCACGCTAGACAAACGCGTCGCGATAGGGCTCGGGAGGCACCTCCGTAGTGGCATGCAGATCTTTGTGAAGACACAGAATGCTCGAGATCAAGTGAGGATAGGAAGGCAACTATCCTCACCGAAGAAACCCACAAGACCCCCGGCAAGATCCTTGCCGGGGAAGCCAGCGCGCCACGGCAAGACCCTTGCCTGGCCACCCGACAAGACCCTCACCAAGCGCACCGGCAGGGCCACTGCCAGGCCCACGCCAGCTAAGTCTTCACCGCTGTTCGCATGCAGCTGCTGACCCAACCAGCTGGGCAGGCACCTACGTGGCAACATGCAACCCTTCATGGAAGCTCCACCACCGCGCCACCTCAGCTGCCTGCCTGCCTACATGGCTCCGCATGCATCGCTGGCCAGGGCGCGTGTCGAAGCAAGGAGGAGCGGCGACGGACGGGACGGGCCTCGCCCCCGTCCCCGATAAAGCGAAGGGACACCTAAGCCTTGCATTAAATGCACTTTGTCCTGTAATACCAGCGATAAGCTCGCAACGCTGTAGTGCTTTCCACCTCCTGTGTGCCACTGTGGCAGCCCCTTTCTCCTATAAAAGGAGGCCCATGGCATACGGGGAAAGGATTCGGCTCTTTCGAACCTCGCAGCACCTAGAGCTAGTTCGAGAGCTCAAGAACACTAAATACATCCACCAAAGCAGGATCCTAGGGTTTTACACATCTTTGCATCCCAAACCTAGGTAAATCCCCTTTGTGTTGTCTACTAGTCCCGCTCTTCTCATGATCCCCGCGCCCCGCAACCGTAGAAGGGATTCCAGTGATCCCATAGGTGTTGTTTCCCATTGACATCTTTGGTGCGCCAGGTAGGGGGCGCAATTATGAGAATCTGGCCTAGCAGTCGACTCAGCTGTTCTTCATCGCCACGGCCCCTGCGGAGAAACTGGCCAAGTAGGCAACGCTGCCCGTTGGCGCGAAGGACGCCGAGGTGGCGACGAGAGAGCTAAGTCATGCTGAATTTTAAGTTTTTCTCCTTAAATATAAGGTTATTATTCTCGACGGTTCGGCCTATGTATGGAAAGCCTGCACGCAGAGGGGCCCTCCTGCGATCGGCAACGTCCTTGTCCTGTTTAGAGTCTGCTCAACAGTTCAAGCAGCCGCGTCGAGAGCGGCAGGGTAGCCTTTCGCCATCGGCAACGCTTTCGGTTCTGACTCGAGTCAAGCTCGACAGATCGAGCGGCCACGCCAAGGGCGGCAAGGTGCTTTTCCCGGCAACAAGCACACCTGGCAGGCTAATGAGGATCCATCTTCAAAGCGCCGCCCTGGGTTTACATGCTGGCAAGCTTACCCAGTTGACGTAGGGTGGACATACAAAGGAAAGTCGAACAGGAAAATAACATGCATAGTTTCAGGAGCATCACAAAGTTACATTACACAAATTGCCGCCGCGGTTCTAACTAAAGATAGCATTGTCTTGGTCATGAACCTACAGCGGCGACGGAGAACGGGATGCCTAGTCCCGGCGCTGGCCCTCCACCCTCTTGATTTTGTCGATGCGGCTAAGGATGGGCTGGATACACTCATTGAGCGCCGCAATGTCGACATCCTCCGGCAAGCTCTTCAGCACAGCTCCGAAGTCGAGGTCTGGGTGCCAGTGCACAATCTTGGTCAGCACCCTGGTCATGGTCCCCCGGTAGAGTATCCGGGATTCCTCGGCCAGGGAGGCCGCCCGGTTGGAGTGAAGCCGCTTCAGGGCACCGACGACCTTCTCAAAGTATATGGTCAGGTTGGCGTTGGGGCTCAGGTTCGCCTCTGGGGCGTAGCTCATGTCCGGCATCCCCATAATGGCCAGCTGATCGGCGGCCGAGTTTGCAACGACAGCAAGGCGTTCGAGCCAACGCTTCTCGCCCGCCACATGGTCTTCGAGGTTGGCGGTCTCGTTTGGCCGCTGCTGCTTCTCTGTCGCCAGCTCCTTGGTCAGGATCCCCTCCCGGGTTCTGGCCTCCGACAGCGTCTTCTCTAGAGCTCCCAGCTTCAGCTTGAGGTTGCTAATGGAGTTTTTGGCCTCGAAGAGTTCTCCGGCCTTGCTGATGAGCTCGCCCTGCGCCTCCGTCAGGGTGCTGTTGAGCGTGTCCCTCTCCTGGGCCAGCTTCAGAGCTTGTCCCTCCAGCTCCTTCACCTTGCCAGCGTAGGCCTGAGCCTGGACGTTGAGTACTTCTTGATGCCTCTGCTCCAGCTCTTTGGGTCTGCTGCAGGACGAGCTTGTCCACCTCTTCGTCCTTGCCGCGGAGCGTGGCGGCAAGCTTCTCCTCGCGCTCGGCGAGGTCCTCTTCCTGGGTCTTCAGTGTGTCCTCGTGCTGGGTCCGAGCGACTTTGGCTTCGTCGACCAACCTCTTCGCTGTCTCCTGGGCCTTCTCGACGTCAGCCAGCTTCAGGGCGAGCTCCACCTCACGGTTGGCCAGCTCACCCTGGGCGGCCTTCAGCTCGTCCTAGCCTTGGCGGAACTAGTCCTGCGCCTCGGCAACGCGCCCCCCAAAGTCCTCCTCCGCCTTCTCCACCATCGCCGTCCTGGACTTGGCCTTGTCCAGACGGGCGCGGTGGAGTGCCTGAAGTTTCTGGAAGCTGGCACCCATGGACTGGAGCAGCTGCTCCTCCTGGGAGCCGGCACCACCAACGCCCGGCTCATCGACGACCTCGAGCCCAGCAGCGGCAAGCGCTTCCTCATCAAACACCTCTCCCTCAAAGCGAGCCCTGGTGCTCGACGCGCAAAGGAGATGGACGAAGAGGTCGTCGTTGACTCTCAGGTACCTGCCGGGGCCAGAGGCAGCGAAGGAGGAGGGCAGGTCATCAAACGCCACCTCCTCGGCAGTGGCCTTGCCGGCGTCCTCGGCAGGCCCCTTGCCGGGCTCTTCGACGGGCCCCTTAGTGGCATCCTCGGCGGCACCCCTGGCGCTCTCCTCGGTAGCAATCTTCTCCGCCTCCGCCGCGGCCTCCGCGGCGATGTCCTTGATGGTGGTGTCGACGTCCTCCGAGGAGGGGTCTGGACACCAAGAAGGAGACAGGGCGGAGCCAGGATCAAAAGCCAATAAGGAAAAGAGAAAAAGAAGAATGCAAGTAGAAGTGGAGAGCGAGTAGCTTATCCGTGCCGGGCCGAGAGGCGGAAGCCCCTTCTCCGCCAAGGTCTGGCGTTGAGGCAAAGCCACCGGCCCCTACGTTCTCCTCCCCCACCTCCGTGTGCACGGCCTCGGTGCTTGGTGTCCTTGCCGGGGACGCCCCTTGGGGCGGCATAGCTGATGGAGGCGGCACGATCGGAGAAGCCCTCTGTGGCTCCCTTTGGTGCTGCTCCTCTCCTGCATCCACGGCATGGTTAACACCGAAGCATCGCACCTAACGCACGTTGATAGAGGGCGGATGGTGGACTTACGCTGGGGGCTGGGTTGGGGGCTGCTGTCCGGGCTGCTCGACACCACTAGTGGCCTACTGGAGGTGCCTGCCAGGGGCTGGCCACTCGCCGAAATCCTGGCCCTCTTTATCCTCTAGGCCAGCGTCTCCACATCCCTGCAAGATGAAGACAAGTAAGCAACGCCATCCGGGGGGAGTGTAAGGAATGAGGGAGGAAAGCAGAGGCTTACTCTTCATTCTCTTCCTCCTCCTCCTCTGTTGCTTTCCTCTTCCACTCCAGGCTGAGAGGCCCGATCTCTCTCTCCGGGCTGAGAGGCCCGAAGTCAAACCCAATCCCCGCGCCGATGATTGTCGGCAAGGGGGGAGGCGATGGCGTCTGGGCGCGCTTGGACGATGAAGAAGCAGATGCCTTCTTCTTGGATGCCACGGCTTTCGCCGTTCTCTTCATCGCCATCGCCCTTGTCTGGTGCACGGGCGCTTCCTGGGCTTGTCGCGGCTGCGCGGCCCGGTCGAGGTAGACCGGCTCGTCGGAGGTGGCCTGCCGCAGGACCCGCCTTTTTCCAGTGATCGGAGGATCGGCGGTCGCGGTCCTCTCCTCCCCGCCCTCCTCCTCCGACGACCCGTCGGCGGCGTCTTCAACGAGGGGAGCCCCGGTGTCGGCGCCGCTGCCTCCCCAGCGGTTGCAGCCCACCGGGCGAGCTCCCTCTCCTTCGCCTCTGCCATGGCCTTGTCCACCACGCCACCGGTGCTGCCGGCCTCCCTGACGAGCTTTGCCTCCTCCTCGGCAAGCCTCGCCTCCTCCACCCTGGCGGCGATATAGTCCAGCTCCGCCGGAGAGGTGTCCTGGATAAGACGCGGTTCGTCGGTGACATATATCTCGTGCAGAGTGTCGAAGAACTCCTGCACCACGAGCCCATCCGGCTCAACCCAGTTCGGGTCAAGGCCATGCGCATTGAAGAGGGGCATCATGGCGATGATCTCATTCCGGCGAGAGTTGTTGCTCAGCGGGACCACTCCCACTGGCAGCTTGAAAAGGGGCTCCTTGTCGACCTTGTCGGCCTTCGCAGCGGCCCCGGCAAGCTTGCCGGACCGATCGACCTCGCCCTTGTCGTCAACCTCGAGCTGGAAGATTTGCTGGTAAAGATGGGCGTGCCGCAACACCGTCAAGTTGTTGTCGAGGCCGGGGTGGAGCCTCATGATGTCGGCGGTGTTCACGAAGAGCCAGGCCGGCCTCCCCTTGTCGTGCTGAGGGGCAATCCGGCGGCGGATGAAGTCCGTCCCGATCATCTCGAGGGTGAGCTCGACCTGGGTGAGCCAAAGAATCCTGGTGGTGGCGACCGTGAGCTTCGCGTCATCGGCGTCGACGTCGCCCCAATCGCCTCCACGGACCGGCGGCTTCTGGTGAACCTCGCAGAATGCTGGCAGGTCCTTCTCCTCAATCTAGCACCACCGACCCCGCCATTCTTCCCACCTCTCCTGTGTGGCGCCGTCCGGGTACGCCCCCTTGGCCCTCGGGATCCAGGCGATGCAGCCAGCAATGGCGCCCCATTTTTGGATCCGAGGGGAGAAGTAATGGCGGAAGAGCACCATGCTGGGGTACACCCCGACGAAGCCCTCGCAGAGATGGGCGAAGAGGGCCATGCACGCCATGGCATTCGGAGTGAAATCCAAGAGGCGTAAGCCATAGGTGTGCATGATGTCCTTGAAGAAATCAGAAAACGGGGGACAGAGCCCGCAGGAGAAATAGTTGATGAAGAAGCGGTACCGATTTGGGGAAGGCCCGACGCTGGCGGGGACGACGTGCGTGGCTGGATGCCCCGTCTTCTCTCCCCCCGTCTTCACTCCCCGCAGGTCCTTGAACATCTCTCGAAGCTCGGGCATGCCGACCGTCGAGGGGAAGTAGGCGGACTGCGCCCGTCGCACCACCAACTCGCTCTCTGGCTGCTCCGACACGCCGGTGTCCTTCACCGCTCCCTTACTCTTGGTGGACTTAGGATCCATGGCGGCTGTGGGAAGCGAAAATGCAGAGGATGGCAGAAGCACGATGGCCATGGGCGAAGGCAGAGAGGCTCGAGAAGAAGGAAGAATCCAGGCCGCCTCCTTTCCCATTAACTGCGATACGACGCATGTGTGCGAGCGCTGTCCCACGCATGCCTCCCATGTCATGCGCGCGCACGACCCCCACGTCACGCGTTCAACACGGGTCGTGGGGAAGCGCAGCGGACGGAACAATGGCCGCGGTAAAAATCCGCCTCAACTGCCCGCGCACCATTCTGGGCCAGGCCCAACAACGTGCTGGACTTATGTGTGGCCCAGGCCCGGGGGCTCATGTTGGTGTACAAAAGTAGGGGCTCTGCTTTTGACCCCTTTACTTGTGCATGGGCAGTCAAGAGCCTCCCGCCGCGGCCATGCATAACAGGGCAGGAAAGGGAAGCCGGAGAGAAGCCGAAGGCACGAGACAAACAAAGCAACAACAAGGACCAAGGCCACAAAGATCAGATGGACGAGCAGGTTTCCCCGGCAAGGACCCTTGCCGGGGCAGCCTCAGCGGCCCCGGCAAGACCCTTGCTGGGGGAGCTCGCCCCCACCAGCCGAGTGAGCCACCTTTGAGCCCACCCACGCTAGACAAACACGTCGGGACATGGCTCGGGAGGCACCTCCGTGGTGGCATGCAGATCTTTGTGAAGACATAGAATGCTCGAGATCAAGTGAGGATAGGAAGGCAACTATCCTCACCCAAGAAACCCACAAGACCCTCGGCAAGATCCTTGCCGGGGAAGCCAGTGCGCCATGGCAAGACCCTTGCCGGGCCACCCGGCAAGACCCTCAACAAGCGCACCGGTAATGCCACTGCCAGGCTCGCGCCAGCTAAGTCTTCGCCGCCATTCGCATGTAGCTGTCGACCCAACCAGCTGGGCAGGCACATGCGTGGAAACATGCAACCCTTCATGGAGGCTCCACCACCACGCCACCTCTTCCTTCCTACATGGCACCGCATGCATCGCTGGCCAGGGCGCGTGTCGAAGCAAGAAGGAGCGGCGACGGATGGGACGGGCCTCACCCCCGTCCCCGATAAAGCGAAGGGACACCTAAGCCTTGCATTAAATGCACTTTGTCCTGTAATACCAACGATAAGCTCGCAATGCTGTAGCGCTTTCCACCTCCTGTGTGCCACTGTGGCAGCCCCTTTCGCCTATAAAAGGAGGCCCATGGCACACGGGGAAAGGATTTGGCTCTTCCGAACCTCGCATCACCTAGAGCTAGTTCGAGAGCTCAAGAACACTAAATACATCCACCAAAGCAGGATCGTAGGGTTTTACGCATCTTTGCGGCCCGAACATGGTTAAATCCCCTTTGTGTTGTCTACTAGTCCCGCTCTTCTCACGATCCCCGTGCCCCGCAACCGTAGAAGGTATTCCAGTGATCCCATAGGTGTCGTTTCCCACCGACACCCCCTCTCTTGTGGAGATCTATTCGATGTAAACTCTTTTTGCGGTGTGTTTGTCGAGTTCCGATGAATTGTGGGTTTATGATCAAGTTTATCTATGAGAAATATTTGAATCTCCTCTGAATTCTTTTATGTATGATTGAGTTATCTTTGCAAGTCTCTTCGAATTATCAGTTTGGTTTGGCCTACTAGATTGATCTTTCTTGCCATGGGAGAAGTGCTTAGCTTTGGGTTCAATCTTGCGGTGTCCTTACCCAGTGAATGAAAGGGTTGCAAGGCACGTATTGTATTGTTGCCATCGAGGATAAAAAGATGGGGTTTATATCATATTGCATGAGTTTATCCCTCTACATCATGTCATCTTGCTTAAGGCGTTACTCTGTTCTTATGAACTTAATACTCTAGATGCAGGTAGGAGTCGGTCAATGTGTGGAGTAATAGTAGTAGATGCAGGCAGGAGTCGGTCTAGTTGTTGTGGACGTGATGCCTATATACATGATCATGCCTAGATAATCTCATAATTATTCACTTTTCTATCAATTGCTCGACAGTAATTTTTTCACCCACCATAATACTTATGCTATCTTGAGAGAAGCCACTAGTGAAACCTATGGCCCCCGGGTCTATCTCTTATCATATTTGCTTCCAATCTACTTTTATTTGCATCTTTACTTTTTGCATCTAGATTATAAAATACCAAAAATATATTTATCTTATCATACTATCTCTATTAGATCTCACTTTCGCAAGTGGCCGTGAAGGGATTAACAACCCCTTTATTGCGTTGGTTGCGAGTTCTTTGTTTGTTTGTGTAGGTGCGTGGGACTTTTGAGGAGCCTCCTACTGGATTGATACCTTGGTTCTCAAAAACTGAGAGAAATACTTACGCTACTATTGCTGCATCACCCTTTCCTCTTCAAGGAAAACCAACGCAAGCTCAAGACATAGCAAGAAGGATTTCTGGCGCCATTGCCGGGGAGGTCTTCGCTCAAGTCAATACATACCAAGTACCCATCACAAACCCATCTCCCTCGCATTTACATTATTTGCCATTTGCCTCTCGTTTTCCTCTCCCCCACTTCACCCTTGTCGTTTCATTCGCCCTCTCTTTCCCAATCTCCTCCTCTCTTTTCACTTGCCATTTTTATGTTTGCTTGTGTGTTGGATTACTTGTTGCCATGGCGCAAGATAATACCAAATTGTGTGATTTCTCGAATACCAATAATAATGATTTCCTTAGTACTCCGATTGCTCCTCTTAATGATGTCGAGTCTTGTGAAATCAATACTGCTTTGCTGAATCTTGTTATGAAAGATCAATTCGCCGGCCTTCCTAGTGAAGATGCCGCTACTCATCTAAACAACTTTGTTAATTTGTGTGATATGCAAAAGAAGAAAGATATGGATAACGATATTGTTAAATTGAAGTTATTTCCGTTTTCACTTAGAGATCGTGCTAAAGTTTGGTTTTCGTATTTGCCTAAAAATAGTATTGATTCTTGGAACAAGTGCAAAGATGCTTTTATCTCTAAGTATTTTCCTCCCGCTAAGATTATCACTCTTAGGAACGATATTATGAATTTTAAACAACTTGATCATGAGCATGTTGCCCAATCTTGGGAAAGAATGAAATTGATGATTCACAATTGCCCTACTCACACTACAAAAAAAAAGACACATCCGTGACATTTTGGGCCGAACGAATTTTTTTTCTGTCATACATATGACACTTCTATGACGATAATTGTGACAAAACCCGGTATAATCATAGATGTGGTGGGCTCCTACTTCCATGAAAAAAAATCATGACAGAAAATGGGCTTTTCGTCCTGGGCGGGCCGAAGACGCAGTTGCATGACATTCTTTGGGCCGTCCATGATGGAAAAAACCGTGGTAGAAGCGAGGGGGAGGAAAATTTCAGGGAGTTCCCGGTTACGGTGGGAGGTCGGGGGCCGAGTGATGCACGTTTCTCTCGTATAGGTACGCGCATGTGTGCGAGGCGTTGGCTCTAACTGAACCCGAGCGAGGCGTTGGGCTCTAACTGAACCCGAGCGATTGCACTGCAGGCTACGCATTACTGAACCCGAGCGATCGATCGATGGCTGTTAACTGAACCCGATGGAGCTATTCCTTCGCTACTGCTGCTAACTGGAGCCGATCGATTGGATGAACAGTGAGCGTTTTGGGGGGGGGGGTTGGATGAACAGTGAGCGGTGGCGTTGCCTCTGGATGAACAGGACCCCATGGTGTGGAGGGCTGGATGAACAGTAGACGGTGGAGGGGTGGCCGTGG